>NC_133334.1:105647961-105947961 GCF_042186555.1 Aquarana catesbeiana | reverse complement strand
GAAAAGGAAGGAGCTGGTAAATAACATATTTACAGGTCCCTTTCCCCGCTATCCGTCCTGAAAGTTCCCCGCAGCAGTCGGTGGGAGAGTAGGGAAAGCCAAGGGACTGGTTCCAGTAAATTCTGCCCACGTCACCCCTCCTGTCCAGGTTCCGATGGTCGGCAAGGAAGGGATGCAATCTACCCATAACCTGCCAACGATCGGCAGGTTGCTGGCCCCGGTGTAAAACCAAATGTGACAGGAAGGGTGCACTGCCCCCCTGGAGCATGAGCGTGATCACTATTGTAACCCCTCAAGCTCTGCCAGTGCCCCGGTATAAAATTTTATGTGACAGGGAGGAGGCACAGGCCCCTGCAGAATAGGTGGGGTCGACTCTGCAACTCCTCGAGCTCTGCCAGTGCTGTCAGATTTTAGACTTAGGAGTGTTTCTTTTAGTAGCATAGGTATAGATTTTGGCAGGAGTATTCTCAAGATACAATACACCTCACTCCAAAAGTCGTGCGCCACAGGGCAGGACCACCAAGTATTGAGGAATGTGCCCATGTCTGAACATCTAACTGGCACCATACATCACCTGAGAGGGACTTTTAGTTGGCCTTGACCATTACAGCATCTTGAGAGCAGGATGTGATGGTGTACCAAATTTGGCCCTGTTCTTTATACTCTAAATGCACACCCAAGTCCTTTTTACAATTGCTCACATAAGAAAGAGTTTCTGGGGTTAATGTGGAGATGAGTGTATTGTATAGGAGAGAGATCCTTCCTGGAGAATGGGGGTCATTTTGGTAGGATTCAGTCTGTCTCCCCATATTTGAATTGTGGAAAAATATAATGCTTGACTTGCAAATAGCAGAGCAGCTTTGATTGAGGAAGGTGGTGGGATGCTTGAAGGTCAGAAAAGGATTGTATGCCGTCAGCAGACACAAGCGCATGAAAACTAGTCAGTTTTAAGGTAACCTTGTGTTTGAAAGCCTACGTGACTCAAAACCTGGTACAAAAGTGGGATTGTACAAGATTGATAACAATGGTAGGTGTGGGGATAGCAATTTCCCAGAGTGAGAATGTCAGTAGACATGGTTAAATGGAAGATCTGCTTTGTGGATGTAGCCACAGTAAGCAGACAGCGGAGCACAGTCCTCTCCCGCTAGATTGACCCAAAGTGAGATTTCATGACTGACATGGTATTTTGTTAATTGGGACAACTGTGAAGCCTGAAAGTATCTCATAAAATGTAGGACTCCCAAGGCTCCACAGATTGGGTTTCTAACAGCACATGCTTTGAGGTTCGAGGTTTGCGACTGCACCATATAAAAACGCATTAACTGGCTTTGAATGCCATTTATAGTGGAGCTAGGCATCTGGACTGGCAGGACTCTAAGTAATTTAGATTAGACACTTCAATGCGTCCAAGCCATGAAAGGGTATAATCAGTCCATATACACAGAAGATATTTGAGTTTAGGAAGGAGAAGTGGGTGATTCGCCTCAAAAAGTGTAGAATAGGAGTTCATCAAGTTTATGCCTAGGTAAGGAAGTTTGGTGTCTGCCCAATGCTACGAAAACGTTTGCTGAAGAGAGCTACATAGGGAGGTAGTGAGTGAGATTGTGAAGGCCTTAATAAGTTGGGACAGAGGTTCAATTGTAAGCACACACAAAAGAGGGCAATCCTGTCTGGTGCCCCGTAGAAAAGAAAACAGGGTTATTGAAAGCCCAGGTATTTTACAAAAAGCATGCTGCAAGTCATATAGACTCTTAGGGCTCTTTCACACAGGTGTTGAAAATAGGCAGTTGGGTTGCGTTTTTAATGCCTTCTGAACGCCTATCAATGCCACTCAAAATTGTTACAATAGGGAGCGGATGGTGGTGTTCACACTGCAGCGTTAGCATTGCTGTGAGGCAAAAATAACGCTGCCTGCAGGGTTTGGCAGGCATTGATGCTTTACAACTGCCTCCATTCACTTCTATTGAAATGCACTACAACCGTACTTTAAACGCTCTTTAAACGCACCTATGTCATTTACAGTGCGTTTACGGTGTACATTACTTTACATTAGTACAATACATCCTAAATGCTCATTAACATGTGTTAAGGTGTGTTAATGTGCTTTTAGACTGCTTTAAAATTGAATGCAAGTATGAAAGAGTCCTAAATCAAGGAGCAGAATTTCAAGTTAAAGCCCCATTTGTCCAAGATAAAAAAAGATATGGCCCAGAAACAGAATTGAAAGCTTTCCAAATGTCTAAAGAAAGAAGCATAAGCTAAGTGTTACATTATTGAGATGCTTCGATAAGGAGTATATTCTTTTATATGTTTTTTTTTTTCCCTCCATTATTTTTTCCTGGTTATCCAGCCAGCAACACATCTATTGTGTTAAGGTGTCTCCACTCTGGATGGAAGAGAAATGGAGACACCTTTATACAGCAGCATTGTCAGGTTTGTATATTACCTGCACTCAGATCAATATTGACAGCTGCACCAGGTTAGCCTGAAAAGAAACCTAACAAATAGATCAAAAAGGAAAAGAAAAGGTGCGCTTATCATTTTAAATTAAATAAGGTGTCTGTTCCTTTAAGAATTCATATAACCAACAAAGTATAACTTAAAATCTCAGCATATAAGTGTGCAAAAAGTGCTAAAAAAAAATCCATACAAAAAATAAATGTGCAAAATAGCAATTTATCAGTTCATATAATTGTGCAAAAAATAAGGCCCCTTTCACACTTCTCTGTAGCAAAGTGTGGTAAAAGCACATATGCGTTTTTACTGCGATTTTTCTGTGTTTCAGATGCTTTTCCCCTGCGTTTCTGGTGCATTTTTGGGCCGCCTTCACCAAAAATGTACATGACTCAAAGGCGCACAAAAAAAACGCAAATCCTGGGTGTGATTTTACTGCAATTTCCATTCATTTCAATGGGAAGTTGCATTTTTTCTGGCATGCAGGACATTTAGGTAAAAACGCAAGAAAATGTATCCGTGTGAAAGGGCCCTAAGAATACAATCCAAAGAGCAGATCTCAAGCAATGAAGATCAGTATATGACTGTGATGGAAAGTGCTTTCTGTGCATAAAACAGTTTACCAATTCATATATACTGTATGCAACTTAACCCACCTGTGCAATTAACAATAAAAAAATCCAGTGAAAATCCACAGCAATGAAAATTTATGCATTACCATGATGAAAAGTGTTCTCTGTGCATGAAATTGATAAAATCTGTACTCCAGTGCTTGTGTGCAATAACAGCTTACCGACAGCACAAAACAGCAGAGCGTAGATGCATGAGAAACTTTACCAGCCAGCTTAAAATGCAGCCATTCCTGCTCGGACCACCCACATGAAACTCCTCACACTCCAGGGTAAAAACCCCAGAAAAAACAGGAGAGCTCCATGGTGCAGTTAAGTCTTTTATAAATTTACTTTTATTTAAAAATAGATGCATTTACATAGAAGCAATCAATCATAGCAGAGGGATCACAAATAAGAACCCCGCCACAAAATCAAATGGCCAGAGATCGCAATGATGATGTGGGTGATCTGAGAAGGGATGGCTGCACCACTTCATGCTCAAACCATTCTGGCATTTCTCTCCTTCTTTTGCTAGATAATTACTCAGAACCCCCAAACATTATTTATATATTTTTTTAGCAGAGACACTAGAGAACCCCCAAACATTATTTATACAATATGTAACTCATTTTTTTTGGTAAAATATAAAAGATGATGTTATGCTGAGTATAAAGATACCCAACATGTCGCGTTTTAAAATTGAGCACACTTGGAATGGCGCCAAACTTGGGTACCTAAAAATCTCCATAGGCGATGCTTTCAAATTTTTTACAGGTTAACATTTTAGAGTTACAGAGGAGGTCCAGTGCTAGAATTATTGCTCATGCCATAACGTTTGCAGCGATACCTCACATGTGTGGTGGGATCACCGTTTACATATGCAGGTGCAACCTACATATGCGTTCGCTTCTTCGTGCGAGCACGAGGAGACAGGGGCACTTTAATTTTTTTTAATTTGATGTATTTATTTTTTATACTGTCCCTTTATTTTTATCACTTTTTTTTCCTATTACAAGAAATGTAAACATCCCTTGTAAAAGGAATAAGGCACAACAGGTCCTCTTTATGGAGACATCTGGGGTCAATAAGACCCCAGATATATCCTCTACCCTGGAAAGCATAAGATAAAAAAAAAAAAAAAAAAACATTGATCCCTGCTTTCCAGAGGGAAAAATGTCAGTGTTTACATCTACCAGATCTGGAGGTGAGGTCATGGCCTCACTTCCGGCCTCCCAGAGTCATAGAGATGGCTGGGGACCATCCTGTCCATGACCAGTTCTATGGTAAACAGCTGCTAGGTCTGATCTCTGGCTTTCTGATCAAAAGGGAGAGCCCGGAGAGGCGTCGGAAGTAGGGTTGCCACCTCATCTCTTTAAACCCAGACACATATGAATTACACAGGTTCTGAAGCTAATTTAATGCAGATAAGGCACCAAGTGTCAGCCACAGAACCTGTGTAATTAATATGTGTTCGGTTTTAAAGGGATGAGGTGGCAATCCCAGTCGGGAGGGGGGTCCCCTTCTGTTGCCTGTAAAAGCAATCCAGCAGCTAATCAGCCACTGGGATGGCATTTACAAGAGAGAGAATCGTCGGCTGAAAATGATTTTTTCATTTTGGATAGCTAACCTCTGTCAGGTTTTTTTTTTTGCCATGTGTCCAGTTGGAAAGATTTCCCTTCACTTCCTGTGCCCCACATCAACAAAAGGAAGCGAGAGGAAATCTACCCAAAGTCATGGAATCCCTGGTTGTCACCAGGGTCACCAGAACCTGTGTCCCCATTTGAAGATTTCCCCTCTATTACTGTTCTGGAGACAACCCATGTTCTAATCTCTCTTTACTATATCCAAAACTAAAAAAAGTTTTGACTTCAGTTATACTTTGACAATAATTTATACACAAATTAGCAAGCCTTCAGTAGGTTTCCTAACGGTTCTAGAGCCCCCCTATATCCAGCTTGAGAATGTACTGGGAATTCTGTCTGTAACCTTATGCTGGCCATTATCACAGCAATTGCCAAGCAATTTTAGCTGAGCAACTATTTAACTTAATTCTAGTATGCTTACAAGCCTTTTGAGAGAAAAAGGCTTGCATTTGAGTGTAGTTGAGTGGCTATAGGCTTGCTTTCAACCTACTTTTAACTTGCTTTTGTTTGCATTCACACCAACATGTATGGTAGGAAAAAGCAGTTCAAACCCATCTGAACAGACATATTTCAATTACAAATATACAGAGGAAAACAAATCAAATGCATGCAAGTGAACACCATGCCACAAGACCCAAATAAACAGTGTTTTCCATAATGTTTGTCAGAACCAAAAGAATGTCAATGTACACAAGCCCTTAAAAAAATAAAAAAATAAAGTATAACTAAAGGCAAAACTTTGCATGCAGTAGTGAGGGAATAGAACACCTGTCAGATTAGTATTACTGTCTGTGCCCTTTAGAGAAATTCATTGTACTGTTTACTGCTATCACTGAAAGTGAATACAATTTATATCAACAGAAAATGAATAGAGGGGAAATCTCCAATGGGGATACTACTTTTGGTTACAACTAGAGATTCCCTCACATTGGAGGGATTTCCTTTCACCTATCATTTTAGCTATGGGACAGGAAGTGATGGAAAACGTCCTCAATGGGACAGATTATATATATATATATATATATATATATATATATATATATATATATATATATATATATATATATATATGTATAGGGGTTATAACCATCCCTTATTGTATTCAAAATGAAAAAGGTTTTGCCTTTACTTTTACTGTAACAAAAATTAATTCACATTGATGTGGTATTAAAACTGGCTGATTTGTTTAAAACTACAGCCTGCGTTTCCATTTAGATCTCATGGGCTATGTGGCAGTGAAAAGAAATTCTCAACCTACCAAAGAGACTCCTGATTGGCATTGGATGGCCCCATGCAGTGTAGCGTAATATCTTATGTGCCGTGGCTACATCAATATTTCACATGAAAACAATATGAAGGTTCACAATGCATGTGGTATTGGATGATTCCATGCAGTGCAGCAAAAAATCTCATGTGCCTTTGCTACATCAACATTTCACATGAAAACAATATGAAGGTTCACTAAGTATGTAGTATTTATGGAAAATCTTTTATTTATGATAAAACATTTTTCTGACACATCTAAAATGGTGAGCCAGTGTAACAAAAGAACCAAGTATGTAAAACTAATTACCTGAAATGCATTTTTTCCTTGTCAAAAGAAGTTTATTGAGTATACAATGTTATAAAGATACATAAAGTAAGTTTACAAGGATCTATAAAGTAAGCTCATTGTTTTACAGTAGGGTTTATATAGGTAAATATCATGAAATTTCAAATATTAAACATTGGGTTCACGTAAACCTAAATTAAAGATATATATCATTTCCTTAGTTACTTTTGTAGGTATTTAAATGATTTATACCTACTATACATATTGTTTACAAGTAGAGTGTATATAGGTCAAATAAATTCTGATAATGAGCTTTAATCGTAAGGTGGAGAAAAGGAAAGAGAAAGAAGAAAAAGGGTTGAAAGGTAGAGGTATGGTCCACAAGGTTGTCCCGCTCGTCAGTTTATTATTCTTTTTAGTTCTCTTTGAAGCCTTAGAATGGGTGTCTCTGTAAGTCATTTAATCTGTTACCATGGCAACAGGACAGAGTCATTGAAGTTTGACAGGAACTGTTGTTTTATCCAAGGATGCCAAAGTTTTTCAAATTTTGGAATTTGATTTTGATCGATGGCTACCATCTTAGCATGGGACATTGTATTATTCATTCTGTGAATTGTTTCTGCTAGTACCAATGTAGGAGATTTCCATGCCTTGGCCACTGTTTGTTTTGCAGCCGTTATTAGTTGGATCATAAGTTTGAATTGAGAGAGTGTTAACCATTCCGGTTTTAGATTAAGTAAAGTTAAATATGGATCTGGTTGTATTATTTTTTTAAATATTTTAGATGCAATCACGAAGACTTCCTTCCAGAAGGTTTGGATTACTGGGCATGTCCACCATATGTGTAAATATGTGCCTATTTCTGGGCATCCTCGAAAACAAAGAGCTGAGGTATTAGGTGAATATTTTGCCACTCTAGCGGGTACAAGGTACCAGCGAGTTAGGACTTTATAATTTGTCTCCAGTGCTAAGATGTTGGGTGAAGATGACTTAGATGTGAGCCATATGTTAGACCAGTCCGTGTCTTCTAAAGTTCGTCCCAGGTTCTCCTCCCACCTCTGAACGTAAGAGGGTCTATTAAGATTTGGTACTCCATATAATTGATTATAAAGTGATGAAATTGTACCTTTAGCAAATGGATCTTTTGTACAGATTGATTCAAAAATGGATAATTGGGATAATGGTGTATCCCCCTTTAGAAATGGTGTATAGAAATTTTTGATTTGGAGATATCTAAATATCTCAGAGTTTGGTAGATCATATTTTTCTCTAAGCGATGGGAATGAAAGGAATGATTTAGATGCTATAAAGTCATTTAGTGTCTGAATGCCTGATGTTGTCCAAGCTTTAAAAGAATTTGGGTAGATCCATGCCGGATAAAAGGCCGGATTTCTGATAAAAGAAAGGAGAGGATTGTGTGGAGATTGTAACTGATATTTGGTTTTTAGTTTATCCCAGAGAGATAAGAAGTGTTTAGTTATGGGATTATGAATTTTAAAGCGGTCTTTAGGATCAAGCCATAATAAATTTGATATTAATAGACGGTCATTTTCTGAAGCCTCTATAAATACCCATAATGGGATTTCCTGTTTTGCATGGTATTTGGACAGACTGGCCAAATGTGCCGCTCTGTAGTAGTTAGTAAAATTAGGGTATCCCAGGCCTCCTTTATTTTTGGGATGTGTGTATAGGTATACGTGGTTTAGAAGAGCCCCATATAAACGAAGTTGCTCTTTTTTGTACTATTCTCAAAAAATAGGAAGGAATTGGAATAGGGAGGACTCTGAATAGATAAAGCAATTTGGGTAGAATAGTCATTTTGATTGCATTAATCTTCCCTATCCAGGATAAAGGAAGTTGCGACCATTGTTTTATTAGATTTGTGATCTGTCTTAATACAGGAGGATAATTGGTTGAGAATAAGTCAGAATGAGAGGCTGTTAAATGAATTCCAAGATATGGGATTGATTTTTCTGCCCATGTGAACGGGGGTGCAGCCCTAGCTGGGATCAATTCCATGTTTGTGAGTGAAATATTAAGCACTAGGCATTTCTTAGGATTAATCATAAGGCCGGATAGGGCTGCAAATCCATCAAGAACTGGTATTAAGTTAGGACCAGAGACCTGTGGTGATGATAGAAAAAGTAATATATCGTCTGCAAATATACATAATTTGTGTGTAATACCTCCTACTTCAATGCCAGTTATAGTTTGGTTTGTTCTGATATATTGGGCCATGGGTTCGAGTATAAGGGCAAATAATAAGGGAGATAATGGGCAACCATGTCGGGTACCTCTTTCGATATTAAAGGCTTCAGATTTGTATCCAGCATATTTTATATAGGCTTTGGGTTTATTATATAATGCTTTGATCCATGTTAAAAAGTGGGGTCCAAAACCCCATTTTTGTAATGAATATTGCATATATTGCCAGGATACTGTGTCAAATGCCCTCTTAATATCGAGAGATAAAAAACATAAAGGAATTTTCCGTTTTTTAGCAATATGTGCCAATAACACTGCCCTGCGTATATTATCGCCTGCCTGTCTATTTGGCATGAAGCCTACTTGATCTCTATGTATTAATTTTCCTATAATGCTATTGAGGCGTTTTGCTATTATTTTTGCTAATAATTTAATATCGAGGTTTAACAGAGAGATAGGCCGATAATTCACACAGGAAGTATCATCAGAAAGGGGTTTTGGGATCATACAAACAATTGCCATTAGTGTTTCTTGCCGAAAAGAATGTCCATCTAGAAGTTTGTTAAAAGTTTCAGTGAGAATGGGAGAGAGTATTTCTGAGAATGTTTTATAGTATAAAGCCGAGTAGCCGTCTGGGCCTGGTCTTTTGTTAAGTTTTAGGTCTTTTATGGCGTTAGCAACTTCATCTATAGTTATAGGCTCATCCAAACTGCTTTTTTGATTCTGAGATAACTCAGGTAAGGTTATTTTTGAGAAGAAGGATTCAGCCTCTGTAGGATTAAATTCATTGTTTGTCTTGTATAAAGTTGCGAGATGTGAGTGAAATTTATGGACTATTTTAACTGGATTACAAGTGTAAACATTTTTTGATAATTTCAAACGTATTGGTTTGAAAGATTTGTTAGTTGAATTTAATGCCCGAGCCAAATATGTACCTGGTTTGTTTGTATTCATGTAGAAATTGTGTTTGGAGCGTTTGAGGGATTTATCAACTGACTCAGTGAGAAATAGATCGTATTCCAATCTAGATTTTTCCAGATGAGATTTTGTACTCTGAGATGGATTATCTTGAAATGATATGTAGGCTGCATTAAAATTGAGTTCTAGTTTTTTTGCTAGATTTTTGCGTTCCCGTTTAAATAGTGCCATTTGTCTTTGTATTGTACCACGCAAGACAGGCTTATGAGCTTCCCACAGTGTTATTGGGGAGATGTCTGTTGTATTATTAATTGATATGTATTCCTTTAAAGCTTGTTCAATGGCCATCTGATGTAGTGGGTGTTTGAGCATTATGTCCGGTAAGTACCACGTTGGGTCATGCGCTTTTGGTATGGCTGAGGCTATAGTAGTGTATACTGCATTATGATCAGACCACGGAATCGGAATTATATCTGATGCAATAATTTCTGGTATCATTCCTATTGTTAGAAAAATATGATCTATTCTGGTGAAGGTTTGATGAGGGTGCGAGAAATAAGTGAATTTCTTTTTCATTGGGTTACTTTCTCTCCACGAATCTACCAGATTGTATTTGGAAAGAAGTTGAGAAAAAGGTAATCTAGAGGTTATTTTGGATGGTGTAAAAGGTGATTTATCTAGAAATGGGAGGAGGACCTGGTTCGAATCCCCACACATTATCACTGTTCCTATTTTGTGTGTATTAATCACTTGTAATATATGTGAGAGGAATGGTGTAGGTTGTTTGTTAGGAGCGTAGTAGGAAATCACCGTGATTGCTGTATCCATTATATAACCCATGAGTATCAGGTATCTACCTTCTGGGTCTTTAATTTCTGATGATAAGGTGAATGGTGTGGATCGGTGAAATGCAATTAGAGTTCCCCTTTGCTTGGTACAGGCAGAAGCCGTGTAAATTTGTTGATAAAAAGGAGAAATATATTTTGGAGTAGAATCTTTGGTGAAGTGTGTTTCTTGGAGGCATACTATGTGAGCCTTCTTGTTATGGAAAGTACGGAAGGCTTTGGTCCTTTTTTGAGGGACATTTATTCCCTGAACATTCAGGGAAAGTATATTCAGTGGTGCCATGGCAACAGATCAAATAGTTTTGACTTACTTTTTGTTATGCAGAGCTGACTGCGCAGATAAACCTGTGTAGACTGAAGAGATGAATAGATAGAAAAGAAACCAGTGAATTCTGGAGTAAAGAGTAAACAAAAAACATATGAGATTAGATGATACATTGTATAAATTATTTTTTGCAAGTAATCACAATTTACCCGTGAAAGAGAATAAATATCTCTCTCAGGGGAATAAGTGCCTTCGTCACACTCCCACATAATATGGTTGGGAGAATGAGGAGGGCTAATGGGGGTACACGGATCTTCCACTTACAGGAGAGAAGTACTATGTCAAAAGACATCAAAATGATGTTTCATTAGTTGGAGTGCAGAATATAGTTTTTGTTGAAATTATTTATTCCAGGGTGGTTGTATATGGTTAGTCTTGCCCTAGGCTAAATAATTCAGTTAGAAAGGTACTGTTAATAACTTTGGTATTGATGAAGATAGTTTGAATTATTTTGGGATTTTAACCCTTTTAGAGTAAACAATTACATATTTTATTCATATGTAACTGTTTAGATATGTTAATTCATAAAATTGAGGTTGTATTGCTTCAGATTAGAATAAACAAAAACATAATTCTAGGAACTAGTTAGGTAATAATATATTTGTTTTAAGAAAAGAAAAAAAAAAAAAAAAAAAAAAAAAAAAAAGCTTTCATTACTTCTGGATTATTGAACATATTTGTCCTAAAAAGTAATAAATCTATTGTTATTACCTGATAATATATAACTGAACAAGAATTTCCTTATTTCACTTATATATTCTAAGGCTATATGAATCAGAAGTAATAAGAAATATAACTGGAATGTAACATGATCCCACACAGTGTGTGACTATCAGAATGCAGTTACATTCAGTTATAAATATAGGTTTTTTATAGAGAACCATCTCTTAGTATAATAAATGAAGAGATATCAGGAATTAGGATGTCAGTCCATTGAATCTTCTTGGTCCATGGATGATGTGGCATAACGGCCTCTTTTGTGAGAATGATGATTCCCATTTTGTTCTGGAATTTTCTGGGTGCTGCCTGAAGGTGAAGATGATGCCATTCTTCTGCGTGTGGGAGTGTTGCTGCTTGTGAGTTCTGTCAGATTTAATTTTAAAAGGGTTTGTTGTAGTTCATCTGCTGATCTGCTTCTGTAAATTGTACCTTGGTAGTTAAATCTGACTGAAAAGGAGAAGCCCCATTGATACATAATGTTTCTGGCGTTGCAGTTCCATTAGTTGGGGTTTCATGGATCGTCTTTTAGTAATAGTAAGTTGGGATAGGTCAGCAAAAATTTGATAATTGTGTCCTTGAAAATTAAGTTCCTTTTTTTCTCTTGCAGCAATTAGTATTTGTTCTTTCGTTCTGTAATAATGAAATTTTGTGATTATATCACGTGGGGGTCCATCTTTCTTTTTGGCTGTGAGGGCTCTGTGTACTCTGTCCAGTTCTAAACGTTCAATAGGGATATCTGGCTTTAGTTCTTGTAATAGAGCAGTAATAGTAGATTGCAGGTCTGTCACAGTTTCAGGTATTCCCCTTATGCGCAAGTTTGAACGTCTGGCTCTATTTTCGTAATCTTCGAGCTTAGTTTGAAGTATTAAATTCTCTTTTTTTAATTGTTCCAATTCTGTTATATTTTCTTGGGTTGTAATTTCAATTTCATCCATTTTTATTTCTAAGGCTGCGGTGCGGTTTCCCAGCTCTCTTATTTCTTTGGTTAGGCTGTTTGTTATTTGGTCTGAGGTTTGTTTTAAAGCCTTATGAAGCATCTTTTAAAATTGTAATAATATTACTGGGGATACTGAGGAGGTTTGTGGAGAAGTTTGTGAGAGGATTTGTTCTGTATCTGACTCAAATGGAGAGTCTTGCTGTGACCTTTTCTGTCTGTGAGAGCGCCCTGATGCTGTATCTTGTGAGGTGACTGGAGCTGCTTCAGCTGCAGTGAGTGCCTGTGAGCTCTTTGTGAGGTGATTTTTATTTCTGCCACGGTTTCCTCCCAGTACCATATTTCCTGCCCAAACTTTCACAGTTTGTTCCCTGGGGCAAAAAGGTTCAAATGGATACCTTTTGAGCCTACAGGCTCTGCTTTGTCCTTCTCTTCTCTCCTCAGCGGTGTGGAGCTCTAACAATGCATGTCTGCTCCGCTAGGCTCCGCCTCCTGCCCCCCTAAATGCATTTTTTCCAACCTGCACAGGTTTCTGAAGTATTGTCCCCACACTGACATCATGCTAGTTTTACTGGCAAAACAACTGCAGGACAGGGATGCAGTCTGTGTGCAGATCAGGTGCTTTGGTTGCCCCTACAACCTAGGACATGTGTCAGATGTCTCCTCTGCATTCATTGTGACTGTCATCCCAAGTATGATCCTTTAGACAAGCAAACCTATTTTGTGTGTAAAGCCAAAACTTATTTTTTTTTACATTTTGGATAGAATAAGGAACAATTTAAACCCCTATGTAAATATAATGTAAATGTTTGCTGTCTGTGTCCTGCTAGGGAGATTTCCTTTTCACAAAAAAAAGGTTTTGCCTTTGAAAACACTTTAAATATATCCTGAACGTTTTCTTTAGTATTATTTTGTACACCAAGTCTTACCTTCACTTGTAACTGTATTTTAATCTTAAAGTTGTTAGGAATTATTTTCATAGATAATATAGTGAATTATAGAATCTGATAGTTTAAAATAATTACTGGATTTCTATCCTTACCTGTACTTCACGATACAGATTCTTTTTCTCTAATACATTCATGATTAATATATTATTGTCACTGATGAACAACACAAATTTACATTCTTTGCCTAATACACTTTTTGGATAGAATGCATTACATTTTAAGAAATGTATCTTCCTTTTAAGAAAAGTATATGTGAATAGGGGCAAGTGGCGCTACCTATGTTGGATACGTGAAGCTATGTGTTAGCTTTATAGCTATATATTAACTGTGTACTCTCCTAAAAGTGGGCTAAAAAATGCATTTGTTCAGAAAAAAGTATTATAAAGTGTATGTGTGACCAATGGGATTAGTATCCCATACCAGAGGGTGCAGACAAATATACACAGGTATAACAAAAAAATATATATATATAGACACAGGTATAGCAGAAAAAACATCAGTGGTGGTGACACCAATTATAAATAATAAGTGTAGCAGTACACAGCCCCCTACTGATGTATAAGGGGTTACCATATAATACCCAAAACGTCCTTCCGGCTGTTGCACTGGCTGGTAATGAGTCTGTAATCAGTCCACAGCCAGTGCCATATACTGGTTGAGTATTACCACTATATCTCCACTGTGTACAAATAATATGTTATGCTGGTGAAACAATCACAGCCCCCTTCTTCACCATGGAAAACAGGCAATAGTAATAGGGACCAAGTGTAAAATGTGACAAAAAATAAATAAACAATAAAAAATGTAAAAATCGAATGTGCCAAGAAAATATATGACAAACGTGACAAAAAATGTAAAAAGTATAAAAAAATATAAATAATAAAAGTCAGTGTTGTGAAAGTCCTAACTTGAAGACAATTCATTCAAAAATTCCTGCGTGAAGTGATTTTAGTGATGGCAGCAATTGATATCCAGTGACTTAGGTGCTCCCCCTCAAGGGTCCCCACTCACCAGCTCCCCGCACCCCTGCAGGGGTAATAGGCATCTAATATCCTCGATGTTATCTTGGAATCCAATGGGGTTGTCCCTAGGGGGCTTCCGCTCCAGGTGTAAATATCCTCCAGGGTTACGCTTTGTCCTTCAACTATGTAGTGCAAGGATCTGCCTGATTGCATACATCAATCAGGCAGATCCTTGCACTACATAGTTGAAGGACAAAGCGTAACCCTGGAGGATATTTACACCTGGAGCGGAAGCCCCCTAGGGACAACCCCATTGGATTCCAAGATAACATCGAGGATATTAGATGCCTATTACCCCTGCAGGGGTGCAGGGAGCTGGTGAGTGGGGACCCTTGAGGGGGAGCACCTAAGTCACTGGATATCAATTGCTGCCATCACTAAAGTCACTTCATGCAGGAATTTTTGAATGAATTGTCTTCAAGTTAGGACTTTCACAACACTGACTTTTATTATTTATATTTTTTTTATACTTTTTACATTTTTTGTCACGTTTGTCATATATTTTCTTGGCACATTCGATCTTTACATTTTTTATTATTTATTTATTTTTTGTCACATTTTACACTTGGTCCCTATTACTATTGCCTGTTTTCCATGGTGAAGAAGGGGGCTGTGATTGTTTCACCAGCATAACATATTATTTGTACACAGTGGAGATATAGTGGTAATACTCAACCAGTATATGGCACTGGCTGTGGACTGATTACAGACTCATTACCAGCCAGTGCAACAGCCGGAAGGACGTTTTGGGTATTATATGGTAACCCCTTATACAGCAGTAGGGGGCTGTGTACTGCTACACTTATTATTTATAATTGGTGTCACCACCACTGATGTTTTTTCTGCTATACCTGTGTCTATATATATATATATATATATATATATATATATATATATATATATATATATATATATATATATATATATATATATATATATATATATATATATATATTTTTTTTTTGTTATACCTGTATATATTTGTCTGCACCCTCTGGTATGGGATACTAATCCCATTGGGCACACATACACTTTTTATAATACTTTTTTCTGAACAAATGCATTTTTTAGCCCACTTTTAGGAGAGTACACAGTTAACATATAGCTATAAAGCTAACACATAGTTTCACGTATCCAACATAGGTAGCGCCACTTGCCCCTATTCACATATACCTTTCTTACTACCTCATCACTGTGGGGGTGAGTAAGGGGAGGCTGCAAGCCTTGGTCTGTGAGCGCGAAAATCTTTTTTCCTTTCTATATCTTCCTTTTAAGCACATGCAATGCATTTGCATTTTGATTTTACATTTTCAGGCCATCATATTTATACAATTACAGATCTGATCCTAAAATGTTTTTTTTTTTTAAACCAGTGAAAGACATTTTAATGTTTCAGCTTATTTTTATGTTATTAAAAAGGGAAACAAGATATAAGGTATTGCAGAATCAGTGGCATTGCAAGGCTTGTTTGGTTATCTGCCTACCATGGTTCTCTGACTTCAATCTGCACTCTAGAACAGCCTTTCTCAACTGGAATGTTGCAGCACCCTGAGGTGCTGTCTGGGTTCGCCAGGGGTGCACTGGCATCCTGGTTGAAAAATGCTGACAGGCTTCTCTGCCTCCACCACTCTGAACTGCGGAGTCGGAGCTGGATTAGGGCTGTAATGGGCAGAGCCATGGACAGGGGAAGGCTTATTCCTGAGTCCAACATATCCCACCTCCTTCTACCACCTAGGACTCTATAAACAAGCATTTTCTTTTCACAAGTATAAACAAGCATTTTACCCGCCAATTTCAGCATGTGAACACATCAGCCAGGTACAATAAGGATGGCCAGACATGCAAACATCCACATGTTTTCAGTAAACAGCAGTAATTAAACTTGTTCTTAAAACAGTTTGTTTCAAAAGACAGGGGATGGTGAGAGGAGATGGAAGCAGGAGAGGATGTGCTGCCAATTGCCATGCAGCATTGGTTTATTGGCAAAGGGGGTACTGTACCTTTAGTTATACCTTTGAAAGGACTATAAACTAAGAATGTTATATCATTTTTTTTTTTGTTTTTTAATGTTTACCTGTATGTGTGTGCGCATTTTTTTTTAATTGTGTTTTTGAGGGTTCTCAAAGAGTAACAAAGATAAAGAACAATCAGTACAAAGGCCTGAGATTGGAAATAAAGACATACATGCAAAGAAAAAGAAAAATGAGCCAAAAAGATGTATGCAGTACATAGTTAAATACATAATAAATCCTAGTAAGGCAGGTGAAACAGATACCAATGTTACAACGAAGCATGACAACCTCAAGTAAGCAGTAAGAACAAGAACTGGGGTGGGTCCAGCCCTGGCCTCAGGCAGTTCAATAAGAAGCATATTCATATATAAAAAATTAACTAGACTTAAAGTCTAAATAAGATAATACACACCAGGGATGTATAACAATGTCAGTAGACATAAAACTAAGGCCAATGTAATAACATTAGGATATCATAATCGGAGATTGGGAACCAAAGACTGATTGATCCAATGTGGTCCAGATTTTATTAAACTGTTCTAAAGTGTGACCAATTCTTGCCATGGGATGTTCCATTCTCCTGTTTTGATGCATGTTTAATGGTTTGTAATTTCTCAAAGGGGTGAAGTTTGCAAGTGACTGGATTAATGAGGTGGTGTAAATGAAAGATTGCTACACAAGTCCAGGACATCATTCGTCCAAAGAACAAACTATCTGGAATCAATGGGTTGTGCAGAACATTAGTCAAGGAGGGACATGATGAAGTGAGAATACCGTACAAGGCAATTTTTCCAAAATGGCAATGAAAACAGAGCATGGGTGTTTCAGCTTAGTACATGAGCTGGAGTCATCTGATCAAATCAGCAAACGATGATATTTATTTACAGGTTAAATAACCCAGATTCTACTGGGTATTGAACAGACCAAGAGGTAATAGAATTTAAGTGCGTGGCATATTAGTATTTATTCAAACCTGGTGCTCCTCATCCTCCTTTAGATCTCAGGAGGTAAAAAGAGTCAAACGTGCTATGCATTGAGATTTATAATGCCAAATAAAATTATTATAAGATAGCTGAATAGCATGCAGTTGAAAAAGAGGGATCAGGAGTGCGGGGGGGGGGGGGCTCAATGAGATGCAACAATTTAGGTAAAATTGACATCTTAAGCACATTTATTGTATCTTTTAGCAATAAAAGTATTTCTTGAAATGGGAAGGGGGGTTAATTAAAATTGTATAGGGTCAAATAGGTGGCAGTAATGTAAATATTTAAGCTACTGAGGGCACCAGTGATATAGATAATTGAACTGTAGTGAGGCAAGTAGTGGGGAAGGGATATGTATGGGCAACGCTACTATCTTGGTAGTGTTAATGTTAAATCCAGATAAGGAGCAAAATATTAACAATTTATGGAGGACCAGCAGAGAAATATAAGGGTCAGTAAGAGTTACTAATATATCATCTGTGAATAAAGATAGTTTGTATTCCTTGTGTTGCACAAGCACCCTGTGGATGTCTGTATTTGATCATATGGCCTCAGCAAGGGGTTCTAAACATATGAAAAAAATTAGCGGTAATAATGGACACCCTTGTCTAGTGCCATTACTCTTGGTGATAAAACAAAGGACAGTTTGACGTGGGATGAAGAACAGGAAAAATGTTTATTTATTTTTTGCATGAGTTTTAGAAACATGCCTCTTTGCTCTACAATTGCAATTTTCAGCTTTCAGCGCTCTCACACTTTGAATGACAATTACTCAGTCATGCAACACTGTACCCAAATGATTTTTTTGTCCTTTTTTCATACAAATATAGCTTTCTTTTGGTGGTATTTGATCACCTCTGGGTTTTTTATTTTTTGCGCTATAAATTAAAAAAAAATCTTGAAAAATAAAAAATGCATTTTTCTTAATTTCTGTGATAAAATTTTGCAAATTAGTAAGTTTTCTTCGTAAATTTTGGCCACAATTTATACCGCTACATATCTTTGGTAAAAATAACCAAAATTAGTGGATATTATGTGGTCTGTGTGAAAGTTAGAGCGTCTAAAAGCTATGGTGCAAATAATAAAAAATTGATCACATCTGATGTACTAGCAGCCTATCTAATTTCTTGAGACCCTAACAAGCCAGGAAAGTACAAATTCCCCCAAGTGACCCCTTTTTGGAAAGTAGACATTTCAAGGTATTTAGTAAGAGGCATGGTGAGTTATTTGAAATTGTCTCCAGACCCTAATCTAGGAATGAGAAAACAAACAAAAAAATTGTTTTCTTCATCCAGAAAAACTATTCTGGAGCTCTTCACATGTGAGACCCCTGTGTTAAATCCCACTAGTCCAGTGGCAGGGTACAAGATCAGTCCATGAGGCAGGCAAAAACATAGTCAAACAGTCCAAGGTCAGTTCCAGATCAGGCAGAGGTATGTACAGAATCGTTAGGCAGAAGTGTGGTCGAATAATTGCTCGGGGTGCACATTGCAATGGCTTCTTTCTCTAAGTGATTCTTTCTACAAGTGATATGCACTTCAATCTCTGCATTAAGTTCTGCCTCACCTGATCATTCCTTCTGTCTCTTTACAGGTATGTGTCAGCTAAACCACATCTTCAACGGTTAACTGAAATTGGGATCTGCTTGCTGTCTCTGTGTGTATGTGTTGGTATGTGTCAGCTAAATCACATCTTCGACCGTTAACTGAAATTGGGATCTGCTTGCTGTCTCTGTGTGTATGTGTTGGTATGTGTCAGCTAAACCACATCTTCCACCGTTAACTGAAATTGGGATCTGCTTGCTGTCTCTGTGTGTATGTGTTGGTATGTGTCAGCTAAACCACATCTTCCACCGTTAACTGAAATTGGGATCTGCTTGCTGTCTCTGTGTGTATGTGTTGGTATGTGTCAGCTAAACCACATCTTCCACCGTTAACTGAAATTGGGATCTGCTTGCTGTCTCTGTGTGTATGTGTTGGTATGTGGCCTTCTCTATCTATTGCCCTGTGTGCACAACCATGGCATTATTTGTTGCTCTGGACTGTCTTACCTAAGTTTTATGTGTTGATTTTATCTTGGCCTCTGGCCTTTTGCTTTTCTGACTTTAGAAGCAAAAAGTCCACTTTGATTGTTAGGCATTCTTATAGTCACTCATGATTAATTAATGAACTTCAACCCCACCCTTATAACAGTATAAATTTGAGCATCCTTAAGGGGTGAGCACATTGCTCGGGGTGCACATTGCAATAGCTTCTTTCTCTAAGTGATTCTTTCTACAAGTGATATGCACTTCAATCATTGCATTAAATTCTGCCTCACCTGATCATTCCTTCTCTGTCTCTTTACAGGTATGTGTCAGCTAAACCACATCTTCCACCGTTAACTGAAATTGGGATCTGCTTGCTGTCTCTGTGTGTATGTGTTGGTATGTGGCCTTCTCTATCTATTGCCCTGTGTGCACAACCATGACATTATTTGTTGCTCTGGACTGTCTTACCTAAGTTTTATGTGTTGATCTTATCTTGGCCTCTGGCCTTTTGCTTTTCTGACTTTAGAAGCAAAAAGTCCACTTTGATTGTTAGGCATTCTTATAGTCACTCATGATTAATTAATGAACTTCAACCCCACCCTTATAACAGTATAAATTTGAGCATCCTTAAGGGGTGAGCACATTGCTCGCGGTGCACATTGCAATGGCTTCTTTCTCTAAGTGATTCTTTCTACAAGTGATATGCACTTCAATCTCTGCATTAAGTTCTGCCTCACCTGATCATTCCTTCTCTGTCTCTTTACAGGTATGTGTCAGCTAAACCACATCTTCCACCGTTAACTGAAATTGGGATCTGCTTGCTGTCTCTGTGTGTATGTGTTGGTATGTGGCCTTCTCTATCTATTGCCCTGTGTGCACAACCATGACATTATTTGTTGCTCTGGACTGTCTTACCTAAGTTTTATGTGTTGATCTTATCTTGGCCTCTGCCTTTTGCTTTTCTGACTTTAGAAGCAAAAAGTCCACTTTGATTGTTAGGCATTCTTATAGTCACTCACGATTAATTAATGAACTTCAACCCCACCCTTATAACAGTATAAATTTGAGCATCCTTAAGGGGTGAGCACATTGCTCGGGGTGCACATTACAATGACTTCTTTCTCTAAGTGATTCTTTCTACAAGTGATATGCACTTCAATCTCTGCATTAAGTTCTGCCTCACCTGATCATTCCTTCTCTGTCTCTTTACAGGTATGTGTCAGCAAACCACATCTTCCACCGTTAACTGAAATTGGGATCTGCTTGCTGTCTCTGTGTGTATGTGTTGGTATGTGTCAGCTAAACCTCATCTTCCACCGTTAACTGAAATTGGGATCTGCTTGCTGTCTCTGTGTGTATGTGTTGGTATGTGGCCTTCTCTATCTATTGCCCTGTGTGCACAACCATGACATTATTTGTTGCTCTGGACTGTCTTACCTAAGTTTTATGTGTTGATCTTATATTGGCCTCTGGCCTTTTGCTTTTCTGACTTTAGAAGCAAAAGGTCCACTTTGATTGTTAGGCATTCTTATAGTCACTCATGATTAATTAATGAACTTCAACCCCACCCTTATAACAGGATAAATTTGAGCATCCTTAAGGGGTGAGCACATTGCTCGGGGTGCACATTGCAATGGCTTCTTTCTCTAAGTGATTCTTTCTACAAGTGATATGCACTTCAATCTCTGCATTAAGTTCTGCCTCACCTGATCATTCCTTCTCTGTCTCTTTACAGGTATGTGTCAGCAAACCACATCTTCCACCGTTAACTGAAATTGGGATCTGCTTGCTGTCTCTGTGTGTATGTGTTGGTATGTGTCAGCTAAACCCCATCTTCCACCGTTAACTGAAATTGGGATCTGCTTGCTGTCTCTGTGTGTATGTGTTGGTATGTGGCCTTCACTATCTATTGCCCTGTGTGCACAACCATGACATTATTTGTTGCTCTGGACTGTCTTACCTAAGTTTTATGTGTTGATCTTATCTTGGCCTCTGGCCTTTTGCTTTTCTGACTTTAGAAGCAAAAAGTTCACTTTGATTGTTAGGCATTCTTATAGTCACTCATGATTAATTAATGAACTTCAACCCCACCCTTATAACAGTATAAATTTGAGCATCCTTAAGGGGTGAGCACATTGCTCGGGGTGCACATTGCAATGGCTTCTTTCTCTAAGTGAATCTTTCTACAAGTGATATGCACTTCAATCTCTGCATTAAGTTCTGCCTCACCTGATCATTCCTTCTCTGTCTCTTTACAGGTATGTGTCAGCAAACCACATCTTCCACCGTTAACTGAAATTGGGATCTGCTTGCTGTCTCTGTGTGTATGTGTTGGTATGTGTCAGCTAAACCTCATCTTCCACCGTTAACTGAAATTGGGATCTGCTTGCTGTCTCTGTGTGTATGTGTTGGTATGTGGCCTTCTCTATCTATTGCCCTGTGTGCACAACCATGACATTATTTGTTGCTCTGGACTGTCTTAACTAAGTTTTATGTGTTGATCTTATCTTGGCCTCTGGCCTTTTGCTTTTCTGACTTTAGAAGCAAAAGGTCCACTTTGATTGTTAGGCATTCTTATAGTCACTCGTGATTAATTAATGAACTTCAACCCCACCCTTATAACAGTATAAATTTGAGCATCCTTAAGGGGTGAGCACATTGCTCGGGGTGCACATTGCAATGGCTTCTTTCTCTAAGTGATTCTTTCTACAAGTGATATGCACTTCAATCTCTGCATTAAGTTCTGCCTCACCTGATCATTCCTTCTCTGTCTCTTTACAGGTATGTGTCAGCAAACCACATCTTCCACCGTTAACTGAAATTGGGATCTGCTTGCTGTCTCTGTGTGTATGTGTTGGTATGTGTCAGCTAAACCCCATCTTCCACCGTTAACTGAAATTGGGATCTGCTTGCTGTCTCTGTGTGTATGTGTTGGTATGTGGCCTTCTCTATCTATTGCCCTGTGTGCACAACCATGACATTATTTGTTGCTCTGGACTGTCTTACCTAAGTTTTATGTGTTGATCTTATCTTGGCCTCTGGCCTTTTGCTTTTCTGACTTTAGAAGCAAAAAGTCCACTTTGATTGTTAGGCATTCTTATAGTCACTCATGATTAATTAATGAACTTCAACCCCACCCTTATAACAGTATAAATTTGAGCATCCTTAAGGGGTGAGCACATTGCTCGGGGTGCACATTGCAATGGCTTCTTTCTCTAAGTGATTCTTTCTACAAGTGATATGCACTTCAATCTCTGCATTAAGTTCTGCCTCACCTGATCATTCCTTCTCTGTCTCTTTACAGGTATGTGTCAGCTAAACCACATCTTCCACCGTTAACTGAAATTGGGATCTGCTTGCTGTCTCTGTGTATGTGTTGGTATGTGGCCTTCTCTATCTATTGCCCTGTGTGCACAACCATGACATTATTTGTTGCTCTGGACTGTCTTACCTAAGTTTTATGTGTTGATCTTATCTTGGCCTCTGGCCTTTTGCTTTTCTGACTTTAGAAGCAAAAAGTCCACTTTGATTGTTAGGCATTCTTATAGTCACTCATAATTAATTAATGAACTTCAACCCCACCCTTATAACAGTATAAATTTGAGCATCCTTAAGGGGTGAGCACATTGCTCGGGGTGCACATTGCAATGGCTTTTTTCTCTAAGTGATTCTTTCTACAAGTGGTATGCACTTCAATCTCTGCATTAAGTTCTGCCTCACCTGATCATTCCTTCTCTGTCTCTTTACAGGTATGTGTCAGCTAAACCACATCTTCCACCGTTAACTGAAATTGGGATCTGCTTGCTGTCTCTGTGTGTATGTGTTGGTATGTGTCAGCTAAACCACATCTTCCACCGTTAACTGAAATTGGGATCTGCTTGTTGTCTCTGTGTGTATGTGTTGGTATGTGGCCTTCTCTATCTATTGCCCTGTGTGCACAACCATGACATTATTTGTTGCTCTGGACTGTCTTACCTAAGTTTTATGTGTTGATCTTATCTTGGCCTCTGGCCTTTTGCTTTTCTGACTTTAGAAGCAAAAAGTCCACTTTGATTGTTAGGCATTCTTATAGTCACTCATGATTAATTAATGAACTTCAACCCCACCCTTATAACAGTATAAATTTGAGCATCCTTAAGGGGTGAGCACATTGCTCGGGGTGCACATTGCAATGGCTTCTTTCTCTAAGTGATTCTTTCTACAAGTGATATGCACTTCAATCTCTGCAATAAGTTCTGCCTCACCTGATCATTCCTTCCCTGTCTCTTTACAGGTATGTGTCGGCTAAACCACATCTTCCACCGTTAACTGAAATTGGGATCTGCTTGCTGTCTCTGTGTGTATGTGTTGGTATGTGGCCTTCTCTATCTATTGCCCTGTGTGCACAACCATGACATTATTTGTTGCTCTGGACTGTCTTACCTAAGTTTTATGTGTTGATCTTATCTTGGCCTCTGGCCTTTTGCTTTTCTGACTTTAGAAGCAAAAAGTCCACTATGATTGTTAGGCATTCTTATAGTCACTCATGATTAATTAATAAACTTCAACCCCACCCTTATAACAGTATAAATTTGAGCATCCTTAAGGGGTGAGCACATTGCTCGGGGTGCACATTGCAATGGCTTCTTTCTCTAAGTGATTCTTTCTACAAGTGATATGCACTTCAATCTCTGCATTAAGTTCTGCCTCACCTGATCATTCCTTCTCTGTCTCTTTACAGGTATGTGTCAGCTAAACCACATCTTCCACCGTTAACTGAAATTGGGATCTGCTTGCTGTCTCTGTGTGTATGTGTTGGTATGTGTCAGCTAAACCTCATCTTCCACCGTTAACTGAAATTGGGATCTGCTTGCTGTCTTTGTGTGTATGTGTTGGTATGTGGCCTTCTCTATCTATTGCCCTGTGTGCACAACCATGACATTATTTGTTGCTCTGGACTGTCTTACCTAAGTTTTATGTGTTGATCTTATCTTGGCCTCTGGCCTTTTGCTTTTCTGACTTTAGAAGCAAAAAGTCCACTATGATTGTTAGGCATTCTTATAGTCACTCATGATTAATTAATGAACTTCAACCCCACCCTTATAACAGTATAAATTTGAGCATCCTTAAGGGGTGAGCACATTGCTCGGGGTGCACATTGCAATGGCTTCTTTCTCTAAGTGATTCTTTCTACAAGTGATATGCACTTCAATCTCTGCATTAAGTTCTGCCTCACCTGATCATTCCTTCTCTGTCTCTTTACAGGTATGTGTCAGCTAAACCACATCTTCCACCGTTAACTGAAATTGGGATCTGCTTGCTGTCTCTGTGTGTATGTGTTGGTATGTGTCAGCTAAACCTCATCTTCCACCGTTAACTGAAATTGGGATCTGCTTGCTGTCTTTGTGTGTATGTGTTGGTATGTGGCCTTCTCTATCTATTGCCCTGTGTGCACAACCATGACATTATTTGTTGCTCTGGACTGTCTTACCTAAGTTTTATGTGTTGATCTTATCTTGGCCTCTGGCCTTTTGCTTTTCTGACTTTAGAAGCAAAAAGTCCACTATGATTGTTAGGCATTCTTATAGTCACTCATGATTAATTAATGAACTTCAACCCCACCCTTATAACAGTATAAATTTGAGCATCCTTAAGGGGTGAGCACATTGCTCGGGGTGCACATTGCAATGGCTTCTTTCTCTAAGTGATTCTTTCTACAAGTGATATGCACTTCAATCTCTGCATTAAGTTCTGCCTCACCTGATCATTCCTTCTCTGTCTCTTTACAGGTATGTGTCAGCTAAACCACATCTTCCACCGTTAACTGAAATTGGGATCTGCTTGCTGTCTCTGTGTGTATGTGTTGGTATGTGTCAGCTAAACCTCATCTTCCACCGTTAACTGAAATTGGGATCTGCTTGCTGTCTCTGTGTGTATGTGTTGGTATGTGGCCTTCTCTATCTATTGCCCTGTGTGCACAACCATGACATTATTTGTTGCTCTGGACTGTCTTACCTAAGTTTTATGTGTTGATCTTATCTTGGCCTCTGGCCTTTTGCTTTTCTGACTTTAGAAGCAAAAAGTCCACTTTGATTGTTAGGCATTCTTATAGTCACTCATGATTAATTAATTAACTTCAACCCCACCCTTATAACAGTATAAATTTGAGCATCCTTAAGGGGTGAGCACATTCCTCGGGGTGCACATTGCAATGGCTTCTTTCTATAAGTGATTCTTTCTACAAGTGATATGCACTTCAATCTCTGCATTAAGTTCTGCCTCACCTGATCATTCCTTCCCTGTCTCTTTACAGGTATGTGTCGGCTAAACCACATCTTCCACCGTTAATTGAAATTGGGATCTGCTTGCTGTCTCTGTGTGTATGTGTTGGTATGTGGCCTTCTCTATCTATTGCCCTGTGTGCACAACCATGACATTATTTGTTGCTCTGGACTGTCTTACCTAAGTTTTATGTGTTGATCTTATCTTGGCCTCTGGCCTTTTGCTTTTCTGACTTTAGAAGCAAAAAGTCCACTATGATTGTTAGGCATTCTTATAGTCACTCATGATTAATTAATGAACTTCAACCCCACCCTTATAACAGTATAAATTTGAGCATCCTTAAGGGGTGAGCACATTGCTCGGGGTGCACATTGCAATGGCTTCTTTCTCTAAGTGATTCTTTCTACAAGTGATATGCACTTCAATCTCTGCATTAAGTTCTGCCTCACCTGATCATTCCTTCTCTGTCTCTTTACAGGTATGTGTCAGCTAAACCACATCTTCCACCGTTAACTGAAATTGGGATCTTCTTGCTGTCTCTGTGTGTATGTGTTGGTATGTGTCAGCTAAACCTCATCTTCCACCGTTAACTGAAATTGGGATCTGCTTGCTGTCTCTGTGTGTATGTGTTGGTATGTGGCCTTCTCTATCTATTGCCCTGTGTGCACAACCATGACATTATTTGTTGCTCTGGACTGTCTTACCTAAGTTTTATGTGTTGATCTTATCTTGGCCTCTGGCCTTTTGCTTTTCTGACTTTAGAAGCAAAAAGTCCACTTTGATTGTTAGGCATTCTTATAGTCACTCATGATTAATTAATGAACTTCAACCCCACCCTTATAACAGTATAAATTTGAGCATCCTTAAGGGGTGAGCACATTGCTCGGGGTGCACATTGCAATGGCTTCTTTCTCTAAGTGATTCTTTCTACAAGTGATATGCACTTCAATCTCTGCATTAAGTTCTGCCTCACCTGATCATTCCTTCTCTGTCTCTTTACAGGTATGTGTCAGCTAAACCACATCTTCCACCGTTAACTGAAATTGGGATCTGCTTGCTGTCTCTGTGTGTATGTGTTGGTATGTGTCAGCTAAACCACATCTTCCACCGTTAACTGAAATTGGGATCTGCTTGCTGTCTCTGTGTGTATGTGTTGGTATGTGGCCTTCTCTATCTATTGCCCTGTGTGCATAACCATGACATTATTTGTTGCTCTGGACTGTCTTACCTAAGTTTTATGTGTTGATCTTATCTTGGCCTCTGGCTTTTTGCTTTTCTGACTTTAGAAGCAAAAAGTCCACTTTGATTGTTAGGCATTCTTATAGTCACTCATGATTAATTAATGAACTTCAACCCCACCCTTATAACAGTATAAATTTGAGCATCCTTAAGGGGTGAGCACATTGCTCGGGGTGCACATTGCAATGGCTTCTTTCTCTAAGTGATTCTTTCTACAAGTGATATGCACTTCAATCTCTGCATTAAGTTCTGCCTCACCTGATCATTCCTTCTCTGTCTCTTTACAGGTATGTGTCAGCTAAACCACATCTTCCACCGTTAACTGAAATTGGGATCTGCTTGCTGTCTCTGTGTGTATGTGTTGGTATGTGGCCTTCTCTATCTATTACCCTGTGTGCACAACCATGACATTATTTGTTGCTCTGGACTGTCTTACCTAAGTTTTATGTGTTGATCTTATCTTGGCCTCTGGCCTTTTGCTTTTCTGACTTTAGAAGCAAAAAGTCCACTTGGATTGTTAGGCATTCTTATAGTCACTCATGATTAATTAATGAACTTCAACCCCACCCTTATAACAGTATAAATTTGAGCATCCTTAAGGGGTGAGCACATTGCTCGGGGTGCACATTGCAATGGCTTCTTTCTCTAAGTGATTCTTTCTACAAGTGATATGCACTTCAATCTCTGCATTAAGTTCTGCCTCACCTGATCATTCCTTCTCTGTCTCTTTACAGGTATGTGTCAGCTAAACCACATCTTCCACCGTTAACTGAAATTGGGATCTGCTTGCTGTCTCTGTGTGTATGTGTTGGTATGTGGCCTTCTCTATCTACTGCCCTGTGTGCACAACCATGACATTATTTGTTGCTCTGGACTGTCTTACCTAAGTTTTATGTGTTGATCTTATCTTGGCCTCTGGCCTTTTGCTTTTCTGACTTTAGAAGCAAAAAGTCCACTTGGATTGTTAGGCATTCTTATAGTCACTCATGATTAATTAATGAACTTCAACCCCACCCTTATAACAGTATAAATTTGAGCATCCTTAAGGGGTGAGCACATTGCTCGGGGTGCACATTGCAATGGCTTCTTTCTCTAAGTGATTCTTTCTACAAGTGATATGCACTTCAATCTCTGCATTAAGTTCTGCCTCACCTGATCATTCCTTCTCTGTCTCTTTACAGGTATGTGTCAGCTAAACCACATCTTCCACCGTTAACTGAAATTGGGATCTGCTTGCTGTCTCTGTGTGTATGTGTTGGTATGTGGCCTTCTCTATCTATTGCCCTGTGTGCACAACCATGACATTATTTGTTGCTCTGGACTGTCTTACCTAAGTTTTATGTGTTGATCTTATCTTGGCCTCTGGCCTTTTGCTTTTCTGACTTTAGAAGCAAAAAGTCCACTTTGATTGTTAGGCATTCTTATAGTCACTCATGTTTAATTAATGAACTTCAACCCCACCCTTATAACAGTATAAATTTGAGCATCCTTAAGGGGTGAGCACATTGCTCGGGGTGCACATTGCAATGGCTTCTTTCTCTAAGTGATTCTTTCTACAAGTGATATGCACTTCAATCTCTGCATTAAGTTCTGCCTCACCTGATCATTCCTTCTCTGTCTCTTTACAGGTATGTGTCAGCTAAACCACATCTTCCACCGTTAACTGAAATTGGGATCTGCTTGCTGTCTCTGTGTGTATGTGTTGGTATGTGGCCTTCTCTATCTATTGCCCTGTGTGCACAACAATGACATTATTTGTTGCTCTGGACTGTCTTACCTAAGTTTTATGTGTTGATCTTATCTTGGCCTCTGGCCTTTTGCTTTTCTGACTTTAGAAGCAAAAAGTCCACTTTGATTGTTAGGCATTCTTATAGTCACTCATGATTAATT
Organism: Aquarana catesbeiana; assembly: GCF_042186555.1. Taxonomy (NCBI): domain Eukaryota; kingdom Metazoa; phylum Chordata; class Amphibia; order Anura; family Ranidae; genus Aquarana; species Aquarana catesbeiana. The sequence goes on along the minus strand of NC_133334.1, from coordinate 105,919,368 downwards.
AATGAACTTCAACCCCACCCTTATAACAGTATAAATTTGAGCATCCTTAAGGGGTGAGCACATTGCTCGGGGTGCACATTGCAATGGCTTCTTTCTCTAAGTGATTCTTTCTACAAGTGATATGCACTTCAATCTCTGCATTAAGTTCTGCCTCACCTGATCATTCCTTCTCTGTCTCTTTACAGGTATGTGTCAGCTAAACCACATCTTCCACCGTTAACTGAAATTGGGATCTGCTTGCTGTGTCTGTGTGTATGTGTTGGTATGTGGCCTTCTCTATCTATTGCCCTGTGTGCACAACCATGACATTATTTGTTGCTCTGGACTGTCTTACCTAAGTTTTATGTGTTGATCTTATCTTGGCCTCTGGCCTTTTGCTTTTCTGACTTTAGAAGCAAAAAGTCCACTTTGATTGTTAGGCATTCTTATAGTCACTCATGATTAATTAATGAACTTCAACCCCACCCTTATAACAGTATAAATTTGAGCATCCTTAAGGGGTGAGCACATTGCTCGGGGTGCACATTGCAATGGCTTCTTTCTCTAAGTGATTCTTTCTACAAGTGATATGCACTTCAATCTCTGCATTAAGTTCTGCCTCACCTGATCATTCCTTCCCTGTCTCTTTACAGGTATGTGTCAGCTAAACCACATCTTCCACCGTTAACTGAAATTGGGATCTGCTTGCTGTCTCTGTGTGTATGTGTTGGTATGTGGCCTTCTCTATCTATTGCCCTGTGTGCACAACCATGACATTATTTGTTGCTCTGGACTGTCTTACCTAAGTTTTATATGTTGATCTTATCTTGGCCTCTGGCTTTTTGCTTTTCTGACTTTAGAAGCAAAAAGTCCACTTTGATTGTTAGGCATTCTTATAGTCACTCATGATTAATTAATGAACTTCAACCCCACCCTTAAAACAGTATAAATTTGAGCATCCTTAAGGGGTGAGCACATTGCTCGGGGTGCACATTGCAATGGCTTCTTTCTCTAAGTGATTCTTTCTACAAGTGATATGCACTTCAATCTCTGCATTAAGTTCTGCCTCACCTGATCATTCCTTCTCTGTCTCTTTACAGGTATGTGTCAGCTAAACCACATCTTCCACCGTTAACTGAAATTGGGATCTGCTTGCTGTCTCTGTGTGTATGTGTTGGTATGTGTCAGCTAAACCACATCTTCCACCGTTAACTGAAATTGGGATCTGCTTGCTGTCTCTGTGTGTATGTGTTGGTATGTGGCCTTCTCTATCTATTGCCCTGTGTGCATAACCATGACATTATTTGTTGCTCTGGACTGTCTTACCTAAGTTTTATGTGTTGATCTTATCTTGGCCTCTGGCTTTTTGCTTTTCTGACTTTAGAAGCAAAAAGTCCACTTTGATTGTTAGGCATTCTTATAGTCACTCATGATTAATTAATGAACTTCAACCCCACCCTTATAACAGTATAAATTTGAGCATCCTTAAGGGGTGAGCACATTGCTCGGGGTGCACATTGCAATGGCTTCTTTCTCCAAGTGATTCTTTCTACAAGTGATATGCACTTCAATCTCTGCATTAAGTTCTGCCTCACCTGATCATTCCTTCTCTGTCTCTTTACAGGTATGTGTCAGCTAAACCACATCTTCCACCGTTAACTGAAATTGGGATCTGCTTGCTGTCTCTGTGTGTATGTGTTGGTATGTGGCCTTCTCTATCTATTGCCCTGTGTGCACAACCATGACATTATTTGTTGCTCTGGACTGTCTTACCTAAGTTTTATGTGTTGATCTTATCTTGGCCTCTGGCCTTTTGCTTTTCTGACTTTAGAAGCAAAAAGTCCACTTTGATTGTTAGGCATTCTTATAGTCACTCATGATTAATTAATGAACTTCAACCCCACCCTTATAACAGTATAAATTTGAGCATCCTTAAGGGGTGAGCACATTGCTCGGGGTGCACATTGCAATGGCTTCTTTCTCTAAGTGAATCTTTCTACAAGTGATATGCACTTCAATCTCTGCTTTAAGTTCTGCCTCACCTGATCATTCCTTCTCTGTCTCTTTACAGGTATGTGTCAGCTAAACCACATCTTCCACCGTTAACTGAAATTGGGATCTGCTTGCTGTCTCTGTGTGTATGTGTTGGTATGTGGCCTTCTCTATCTATTGCCCTGTGTGCACAACCATGACATTATTTGTTGCTCTGGACTGTCTTACCTAAGTTTTATGTGTTGATCTTATCTTGGCCTCTGGCCTTTTGCTTTTCTGACTTTAGAAGCAAAAAGTCCACTTTGATTGTTAGGCATTCTTATAGTCACTCATGATTAATTAATGAACTTCAACCCCACCCTTATAACAGTATAAATTTGAGCATCCTTAAGGGGTGAGCACATTGCTCGGGGTGCACATTGCAATGGCTTCTTTCTCTAAGTGATTCTTTCTACAAGTGATATGCACTTCAATCTCTGCATTAAGTTCTGCCTCACCTGATCATTCCTTCTCTGTCTCTTTACAGGTATGTGTCAGCTAAACCACATCTTCCACCGTTAACTGAAATTGGGATCTGCTTGCTGTCTCTGTGTGTATGTGTTGGTATGTGGCCTTCTCTATCTATTGCCCTGTGTGCACAACCATGACATTATTTGTTGCTCTGGACTGTCTTACCTAAGTTTTATGTGTTGATCTTATCTTGGCCTCTGGCCTTTTGCTTTTCTGACTTTAGAAGCAAAAAGTCCACTTTGATTGTTAGGCATTCTTATAGTCACTCATGATTAATTAATGAACTTCAACCCCACCCTTATAACAGTATAAATTTGAGCATCCTTAAGGGGTGAGCACATTGCTCGGGGTGCACATTGCAATGGCTTCTTTCTCTAAGTGATTCTTTCTACAAGTGATATGCACTTCAATCTCTGCATTAAGTTCTGCCTCACCTGATCATTCCTTCTCTGTCTCTTTACAGGTATGTGTCAGCTAAACCACATCTTCCACAGTTAACTGAAATTGGGATCTGCTTGCTGTCTCTGTGTGTATGTGTTGGTATGTGGCCTTCTCTATCTATTGCCCTGTGTGCACAACCATGACATTATTTGTTGCTCTGGACTGTCTTACCTAAGTTTTATGTGTTGATCTTATCTTGGCCTCTGGCCTTTTGCTTTTCTGACTTTAGAAGCAAAAAGTCCACTTTGATTGTTAGGCATTCTTATAGTCACTCATGATTAATTAATGAACTTCAACCCCACCCTTATAACAGTATAAATTTGAGCATCCTTAAGGGGTGAGCACATTGCTCGGGGTGCACATTGCAATGGCTTCTTTCTCTAAGTGATTCTTTCTACAAGTGATATGCACTTCAATCTCTGCATTAAGTTCTGCCTCACCTGATCATTCCTTCTCTGTCTCTTTACAGGTATGTGTCAGCTAAACCACATCTTCCACCGTTAACTGAAATTGGGATCTGCTTGCTGTGTCTGTGTGTATGTGTTGGTATGTGGCCTTCTCTATCTATTGCCCTGTGTGCACAACCATGACATTATTTGTTGCTCTGGACTGTCTTACCTAAGTTTTATATGTTGATCTTATCTTGGCCTCTGGCTTTTTGCTTTTCTGACTTTAGAAGCAAAAAGTCCACTTTGATTGTTAGGCATTCTTATAGTCACTCATGATTAATTAATGAACTTCAACCCCACCCTTAAAACAGTATAAATTTGAGCATCCTTAAGGGGTGAGCACATTGCTCGGGGTGCACATTGCAATGGCTTCTTTCTCTAAGTGATTCTTTCTACAAGTGATATGCACTTCAATCTCTGCATTAAGTTCTGCCTCACCTGATCATTCCTTCTCTGTCTCTTTACAGGTATGTGTCAGCTAAACCACATCTTCCACCGTTAACTGAAATTGGGATCTGCTTGCTGTCTCTGTGTGTATGTGTTGGTATGTGTCAGCTAAACCACATCTTCCACCGTTAACTGAAATTGGGATCTGCTTGCTGTCTCTGTGTGTATGTGTTGGTATGTGGCCTTCTCTATCTATTGCCCTGTGTGCATAACCATGACATTATTTGTTGCTCTGGACTGTCTTACCTAAGTTTTATGTGTTGATCTTATCTTGGCCTCTGGCTTTTTGCTTTTCTGACTTTAGAAGCAAAAAGTCCACTTTGATTGTTAGGCATTCTTATAGTCACTCATGATTAATTAATGAACTTCAACCCCACCCTTATAACAGTATAAATTTGAGCATCCTAAGGGGTGAGCACATTGCTCGGGGTGCACATTGCAATGGCTTCTTTCTCCAAGTGATTCTTTCTACAAGTGATATGCACTTCAATCTCTGCATTAAGTTCTGCCTCACCTGATCATTCCTTCTCTGTCTCTTTACAGGTATGTGTCAGCTAAACCACATCTTCCACCGTTAACTGAAATTGGGATCTGCTTGCTGTCTCTGTGTGTATGTGTTGGTATGTGGCCTTCTCTATCTATTGCCCTGTGTGCACAACCATGACATTATTTGTTGCTCTGGACTGTCTTACCTAAGTTTTATGTGTTGATCTTATCTTGGCCTCTGGCCTTTTGCTTTTCTGACTTTAGAAGCAAAAAGTCCACTTTGATTGTTAGGCATTCTTATAGTCACTCATGATTAATTAATGAACTTCAACCCCACCCTTATAACAGTATAAATTTGAGCATCCTTAAGGGGTGAGCACATTGCTCGGGGTGCACATTGCAATGGCTTCTTTCTCTAAGTGAATCTTTCTACAAGTGATATGCACTTCAATCTCTGCTTTAAGTTCTGCCTCACCTGATCATTCCTTCTCTGTCTCTTTACAGGTATGTGTCAGCTAAACCACATCTTCCACCGTTAACTGAAATTGGGATCTGCTTGCTGTCTCTGTGTGTATGTGTTGGTATGTGGCCTTCTCTATCTATTGCCCTGTGTGCACAACCATGACATTATTTGTTGCTCTGGACTGTCTTACCTAAGTTTTATGTGTTGATCTTATCTTGGCCTCTGGCCTTTTGCTTTTCTGACTTTAGAAGCAAAAAGTCCACTTTGATTGTTAGGCATTCTTATAGTCACTCATGATTAATTAATGAACTTCAACCCCACCCTTATAACAGTATAAATTTGAGCATCCTTAAGGGGTGAGCACATTGCTCGGGGTGCACATTGCAATGGCTTCTTTCTCTAAGTGATTCTTTCTACAAGTGATATGCACTTCAATCTCTGCATTAAGTTCTGCCTCACCTGATCATTCCTTCTCTGTCTCTTTACAGGTATGTGTCAGCTAAACCACATCTTCCACCGTTAACTGAAATTGGGATCTGCTTGCTGTCTCTGTGTTTATGTGTTGGTATGTGGCCTTCTCTATCTATTGCCCTGTGTGCACAACCATGACATTATTTGTTGCTCTGGACTGTCTTACCTAAGTTTTATGTGTTGATCTTATCTTGGCCTCTGGCCTTTTGCTTTTCTGACTTTAGAAGCAAAAAGTCCACTTTGATTGTTAGGCATTCTTATAGTCACTCATGATTAATTAATGAACTTCAACCCCACCCTTATAACAGTATAAATTTGAGCATCCTTAAGGGGTGAGCACATTGCTCGGGGTGCACATTGCAATGGCTTCTTTCTCTAAGTGATTCTTTCTACAAGTGATATGCACTTCAATCTCTGCATTAAGTTCTGCCTCACCTGATCATTCCTTCTCTGTCTCTTTACAGGTATGTGTCAGCTAAACCACATCTTCCACCGTTAACTGAAATTGGGATCTGCTTGCTGTCTCTGTGTGTATGTGTTGGTATGTGGCCTTCTCTATCTATTGCCCTGTGTGCACAACCATGACATTATTTGTTGCTCTGGACTGTCTTACCTAAGTTTTATGTGTTGATCTTATCTTGGCCTCTGGCCTTTTGCTTTTCTGACTTTAGAAGCAAAAAGTCCACTTTGATTGTTAGGCATTCTTATAGTCACTCATGATTAATTAATGAACTTCAACCCCACCCTTATAACAGTATAAATTTGAGCATCCTTAAGGGGTGAGCACATTGCTCGGGGTGCACATTGCAATGGCTTCTTTCTCTAAGTGATTCTTTCTACAAGTGATATGCACTTCAATCTCTGCATTAAGTTCTGCCTCACCTGATCATTCCTTCTCTGTCTCTTTACAGGTATGTGTCAGCTAAACCACATCTTCCACCGTTAACTGAAATTGGGATCTGCTTGCTGTCTCTGTGTGTATGTGTTGGTATGTGGCCTTCTCTATCTATTGCCCTGTGTGCACAACCATGACATTATTTGTTGCTCTGGACTGTCTTACCTAAGTTTTATGTGTTGATCTTATCTTGGCCTCTGGCCTTTTGCTTTTCTGACTTTAGAAGCAAAAAGTCCACTTTGATTGTTAGGCATTCTTATAGTCACTCATGATTAATTAATGAACTTCAACCCCACCCTTATAACAGTATAAATTTGAGCATCCTTAAGGGGTGAGCACATTGCTCGGGGTGCACATTGCAATGGCTTCTTTCTCTAAGTGATTCTTTCTACAAGTGATATGCACTTCAATCTCTGCATTAAGTTCTGCCTCACCTGATCATTCCTTCTCTGTCTCTTTACAGGTATGTGTCAGCTAAACCACATCTTCCACAGTTAACTGAAATTGGGATCTGCTTGCTGTCTCTGTGTGTATGTGTTGGTATGTGGCCTTCTCTATCTATTGCCCTGTGTGCACAACCATGACATTATTTGTTGCTCTGGATTGTCTTACCTAAGTTTTATGTGTTGATCTTATCTTGGCCTCTGGCCTTTTGCTTTTCTGACTTTAGAAGCAAAAAGTCCACTTTGATTGTTAGGCATTCTTATAGTCACTCATGATTAATTAATGAACTTCAACCCCACCCTTATAACAGTATAAATTTGAGCATCCTTAAGGGGTGAGCACATTGCTCGGGGTGCACATTGCAATGGCTTCTTTCTCTAAGTGATTCTTTCTACAAGTGATATGCACTTCAATCTCTGCATTAAGTTCTGCCTCACCTGATCATTCCTTCTCTGTCTCTTTACAGGTATGTGTCAGCTAAACCACATCTTCCACCGTTAACTGAAATTGGGATCTGCTTGCTGTCTCTGTGTGTATGTGTTGGTATGTGGCCTTCTCTATCTATTGCCCTGTGTGCACAACCATGACATTATTTGTTGCTCTGGACTGTCTTACCTAAGTTTTATGTGTTGATCTTATCTTGGCCTCTGGCCTTTTGCTTTTCTGACTTTAGAAGCAAAAAGTCCACTTTGATTGTTAGGCATTCTTATAGTCACTCATGATTAATTAATGAACTTCAACCCCACCCTTATAACAGTATAAATTTGAGCATCCTTAAGGGGTGAGCACATTGCTCGGGGTGCACATTGCAATGGCTTCTTTCTCTAAGTGATTCTTTCTACAAGTGATATGCACTTCAATCTCTGCATTAAGTTCTGCCTCACCTGATCATTCCTTCTCTGTCTCTTTACAGGTATGTGTCAGCTAAACCACATCTTCCACCGTTAACTGAAATTGGGATCTGCTTGCTGTCTCTGTGTGTATGTGTTGGTATGTGGCCTTCTCTATCTATTGCCCTGTGTGCACAACCATGACATTATTTGTTGCTCTGGACTGTCTTACCTAAGTTTTATGTGTTGATCTTATCTTGGCCTCTGGCCTTTTGCTTTTCTGACTTTAGAAGCAAAAAGTCCACTTTGATTGTTAGGCATTCTTATAGTCACTCATGATTAATTAATGAACTTCAACCCCACCCTTATAACAGTATAAATTTGAGCATCCTTAAGGGGTGAGCACATTGCTCGGGGTGCACATTGCAATGGCTTCTTTCTCTAAGTGAATCTTTCTACAAGTGATATGCACTTCAATCTCTGCTTTAAGTTCTGCCTCACCTGATCATTCCTTCTCTGTCTCTTTACAGGTATGTGTCAGCTAAACCACATCTTCCACCGTTAACTGAAATTGGGATCTGCTTGCTGTCTCTGTGTGTATGTGTTGGTATGTGGCCTTCTCTATCTATTGCCCTGTGTGCACAACCATGACATTATTTGTTGCTCTGGACTGTCTTACCTAAGTTTTATGTGTTGATCTTATCTTGGCCTCTGGCCTTTTGCTTTTCTGACTTTAGAAGCAAAAAGTCCACTTTGATTGTTAGGCATTCTTATAGTCACTCATGATTAATTAATGAACTTCAACCCCACCCTTATAACAGTATAAATTTGAGCATCCTTAAGGGGTGAGCACATTGCTCGGGGTGCACATTGCAATGGCTTCTTTCTCTAAGTGATTCTTTCTACAAGTGATATGCACTTCAATCTCTGCATTAAGTTCTGCCTCACCTGATCATTCCTTCTCTGTCTCTTTACAGGTATGTGTCAGCTAAACCACATCTTCCACCGTTAACTGAAATTGGGATCTGCTTGCTGTGTCTGTGTGTATGTGTTGGTATGTGGCCTTCTCTATCTATTGCCCTGTGTGCACAACCATGACATTATTTGTTGCTCTGGACTGTCTTACCTAAGTTTTATATGTTGATCTTATCTTGGCCTCTGGCTTTTTGCTTTTCTGACTTTAGAAGCAAAAAGTCCACTTTGATTGTTAGGCATTCTTATAGTCACTCATGATTAATTAATGAACTTCAACCCCACCCTTAAAACAGTATAAATTTGAGCATCCTTAAGGGGTGAGCACATTGCTCGGGGTGCACATTGCAATGGCTTCTTTCTCTAAGTGATTCTTTCTACAAGTGATATGCACTTCAATCTCTGCATTAAGTTCTGCCTCACCTGATCATTCCTTCTCTGTCTCTTTACAGGTATGTGTCAGCTAAACCACATCTTCCACCGTTAACTGAAATTGGGATCTGCTTGCTGTCTCTGTGTGTATGTGTTGGTATGTGTCAGCTAAACCACATCTTCCACCGTTAACTGAAATTGGGATCTGCTTGCTGTCTCTGTGTGTATGTGTTGGTATGTGGCCTTCTCTATCTATTGCCCTGTGTGCATAACCATGACATTATTTGTTGCTCTGGACTGTCTTACCTAAGTTTTATGTGTTGATCTTATCTTGGCCTCTGGCTTTTTGCTTTTCTGACTTTAGAAGCAAAAAGTCCACTTTGATTGTTAGGCATTCTTATAGTCACTCATGATTAATTAATGAACTTCAACCCCACCCTTATAACAGTATAAATTTGAGCATCCTTAAGGGGTGAGCACATTGCTCGGGGTGCACATTGCAATGGCTTCTTTCTCCAAGTGATTCTTTCTACAAGTGATATGCACTTCAATCTCTGCATTAAGTTCTGCCTCACCTGATCATTCCTTCTCTGTCTCTTTACAGGTATGTGTCAGCTAAACCACATCTTCCACCGTTAACTGAAATTGGGATCTGCTTGCTGTCTCTGTGTGTATGTGTTGGTATGTGGCCTTCTCTATCTATTGCCCTGTGTGCACAACCATGACATTATTTGTTGCTCTGGACTGTCTTACCTAAGTTTTATGTGTTGATCTTATCTTGGCCTCTGGCCTTTTGCTTTTCTGACTTTAGAAGCAAAAAGTCCACTTTGATTGTTAGGCATTCTTATAGTCACTCATGATTAATTAATGAACTTCAACCCCACCCTTATAACAGTATAAATTTGAGCATCCTTAAGGGGTGAGCACATTGCTCGGGGTGCACATTGCAATGGCTTCTTTCTCTAAGTGAATCTTTCTACAAGTGATATGCACTTCAATCTCTGCTTTAAGTTCTGCCTCACCTGATCATTCCTTCTCTGTCTCTTTACAGGTATGTGTCAGCTAAACCACATCTTCCACCGTTAACTGAAATTGGGATCTGCTTGCTGTCTCTGTGTGTATGTGTTGGTATGTGGCCTTCTCTATCTATTGCCCTGTGTGCACAACCATGACATTATTTGTTGCTCTGGACTGTCTTACCTAAGTTTTATGTGTTGATCTTATCTTGGCCTCTGGCCTTTTGCTTTTCTGACTTTAGAAGCAAAAAGTCCACTTTGATTGTTAGGCATTCTTATAGTCACTCATGATTAATTAATGAACTTCAACCCCACCCTTATAACAGTATAAATTTGAGCATCCTTAAGGGGTGAGCACATTGCTCGGGGTGCACATTGCAATGGCTTCTTTCTCTAAGTGATTCTTTCTACAAGTGATATGCACTTCAATCTCTGCATTAAGTTCTGCCTCACCTGATCATTCCTTCTCTGTCTCTTTACAGGTATGTGTCAGCTAAACCACATCTTCCACCGTTAACTGAAATTGGGATCTGCTTGCTGTCTCTGTGTGTATGTGTTGGTATGTGGCCTTCTCTATCTATTGCCCTGTGTGCACAACCATGACATTATTTGTTGCTCTGGACTGTCTTACCTAAGTTTTATGTGTTGATCTTATCTTGGCCTCTGGCCTTTTGCTTTTCTGACTTTAGAAGCAAAAAGTCCACTTTGATTGTTAGGCATTCTTATAGTCACTCATGATTAATTAATGAACTTCAACCCCACCCTTATAACAGTATAAATTTGAGCATCCTTAAGGGGTGAGCACATTGCTCGGGGTGCACATTGCAATGGCTTCTTTCTCTAAGTGATTCTTTCTACAAGTGATATGCACTTCAATCTCTGCATTAAGTTCTGCCTCACCTGATCATTCCTTCTCTGTCTCTTTACAGGTATGTGTCAGCTAAACCACATCTTCCACCGTTAACTGAAATTGGGATCTGCTTGCTGTCTCTGTGTGTATGTGTTGGTATGTGGCCTTCTCTATCTATTGCCCTGTGTGCACAACCATGACATTATTTGTTGCTCTGGACTGTCTTACCTAAGTTTTATGTGTTGATCTTATCTTGGCCTCTGGCCTTTTGCTTTTCTGACTTTAGAAGCAAAAAGTCCACTTTGATTGTTAGGCATTCTTATAGTCACTCATGATTAATTAATGAACTTCAACCCCACCCTTATAACAGTATAAATTTGAGCATCCTTAAGGGGTGAGCACATTGCTCGGGGTGCACATTGCAATGGCTTCTTTCTCTAAGTGATTCTTTCTACAAGTGATATGCACTTCAATCTCTGCATTAAGTTCTGCCTCACCTGATCATTCCTTCTCTGTCTCTTTACAGGTATGTGTCAGCTAAACCACATCTTCCACAGTTAACTGAAATTGGGATCTGCTTGCTGTCTCTGTGTGTATGTGTTGGTATGTGGCCTTCTCTATCTATTGCCCTGTGTGCACAACCATGACATTATTTGTTGCTCTGGATTGTCTTACCTAAGTTTTATGTGTTGATCTTATCTTGGCCTCTGGCCTTTTGCTTTTCTGACTTTAGAAGCAAAAAGTCCACTTTGATTGTTAGGCATTCTTATAGTCACTCATGATTAATTAATGAACTTCAACCCCACCCTTATAACAGTATAAATTTGAGCATCCTTAAGGGGTGAGCACATTGCTCGGGGTGCACATTGCAATGGCTTCTTTCTCTAAGTGATTCTTTCTACAAGTGATATGCACTTCAATCTCTGCATTAAGTTCTGCCTCACCTGATCATTCCTTCTCTGTCTCTTTACAGGTATGTGTCAGCTAAACCACATCTTCCACCGTTAACTGAAATTGGGATCTGCTTGCTGTCTCTGTGTGTATGTGTTGGTATGTGGCCTTCTCTATCTATTGCCCTGTGTGCACAACCATGACATTATTTGTTGCTCTGGACTGTCTTACCTAAGTTTTATGTGTTGATCTTATCTTGGCCTCTGGCCTTTTGCTTTTCTGACTTTAGAAGCAAAAAGTCCACTTTGATTGTTAGGCATTCTTATAGTCACTCATGATTAATTAATGAACTTCAACCCCACCCTTATAACAGTATAAATTTGAGCATCCTTAAGGGGTGAGCACATTGCTCGGGGTGCACATTGCAATGGCTTCTTTCTCTAAGTGATTCTTTCTACAAGTGATATGCACTTCAATCTCTGCATTAAGTTCTGCCTCACCTGATCATTCCTTCTCTGTCTCTTTACAGGTATGTGTCAGCTAAACCACATCTTCCACCGTTAACTGAAATTGGGATCTGCTTGCTGTCTCTGTGTGTATGTGTTGGTATGTGGCCTTCTCTATCTATTGCCCTGTGTGCACAACCATGACATTATTTGTTGCTCTGGACTGTCTTACCTAAGTTTTATGTGTTGATCTTATCTTGGCCTCTGGCCTTTTGCTTTTCTGACTTTAGAAGCAAAAAGTCCACTTTGATTGTTAGGCATTCTTATAGTCACTCATGATTAATTAATGAACTTCAACCCCACCCTTATAACAGTATAAATTTGAGCATCCTTAAGGGGTGAGCACATTGCTCGGGGTGCACATTGCAATGGCTTCTTTCTCTAAGTGAATCTTTCTACAAGTGATATGCACTTCAATCTCTGCTTTAAGTTCTGCCTCACCTGATCATTCCTTCTCTGTCTCTTTACAGGTATGTGTCAGCTAAACCACATCTTCCACCGTTAACTGAAATTGGGATCTGCTTGCTGTCTCTGTGTGTATGTGTTGGTATGTGGCCTTCTCTATCTATTGCCCTGTGTGCACAACCATGACATTATTTGTTGCTCTGGACTGTCTTACCTAAGTTTTATGTGTTGATCTTATCTTGGCCTCTGGCCTTTTGCTTTTCTGACTTTAGAAGCAAAAAGTCCACTTTGATTGTTAGGCATTCTTATAGTCACTCATGATTAATTAATGAACTTCAACCCCACCCTTATAACAGTATAAATTTGAGCATCCTTAAGGGGTGAGCACATTGCTCGGGGTGCACATTGCAATGGCTTCTTTCTCTAAGTGATTCTTTCTACAAGTGATATGCACTTCAATCTCTGCATTAAGTTCTGCCTCACCTGATCATTCCTTCTCTGTCTCTTTACAGGTATGTGTCAGCTAAACCACATCTTCCACCGTTAACTGAAATTGGGATCTGCTTGCTGTGTCTGTGTGTATGTGTTGGTATGTGGCCTTCTCTATCTATTGCCCTGTGTGCACAACCATGACATTATTTGTTGCTCTGGACTGTCTTACCTAAGTTTTATGTGTTGATCTTATCTTGGCCTCTGGCCTTTTGCTTTTCTGACGTTAGAAGCAAAAAGTCCACTTTGATTGTTAGGCATTCTTATAGTCACTCATGATTAATTAATGAACTTCAACCCCACCCTTATAACAGTATAAATTTGAGCATCCTTAAGGGGTGAGCACATTGCTCGGGGTGCACATTGCAATGGCTTCTTTCTCTAAGTGATTCTTTCTACAAGTGATATGCACTTCAATCTCTGCATTAAGTTCTGCCTCACCTGATCATTCCTTCCCTGTCTCTTTACAGGTATGTGTCAGCTAAACCACATCTTCCACCGTTAACTGAAATTGGGATCTGCTTGCTGTCTCTGTGTGTATGTGTTGGTATGTGGCCTTCTCTATCTATTGCCCTGTGTGCACAACCATGACATTATTTGTTGCTCTGGACTGTCTTACCTAAGTTTTATGTGTTGATCTTATCTTGGCCTCTGGCCTTTTGCTTTTCTGACTTTAGAAGCAAAAAGTCCACTTTGATTGTTAGGCATTCTTATAGTCACTCATGATTAATTAATGAACTTCAACCCCATCCTTATAACAGTATAAATTTGAGCATCCTTAAGGGGTGAGCACATTGCTCTGGGTGCACATTGCAATGGCTTCTTTCTCTAAGTGATTCTTTCTACAAGTGATATGCACTTCAATCTCTGCATTAAGTTCTGCCTCACCTGATCATTCCTTCTTTGTCTCTTTACAGGTATGTGTCAGCTAAACCACATCTTCCACCGTTAACTGAAATTGGGATCTTCTTGCTGTCTCTGTGTGTATGTGTTGGTATGTGGCCTTCTCTATCTATTGCCCTGTGTGCACAACCATGACATTATTTGTTGCTCTGGACTGTCTTACCTAAGTTTTATATGTTGATCTTATCTTGGCCTCTGGCTTTTTGCTTTTCTGACTTTAGAAGCAAAAAGTCCACTTTGATTGTTAGGCATTCTTATAGTCACTCATGATTAATTAATGAACTTCAACCCCACCCTTAAAACAGTATAAATTTGAGCATCCTTAAGGGGTGAGCATATTGCTCGGGGTGCACATTGCAATGGCTTCTTTCTCTAAGTGATTCTTTCTACAAGTGATATGCACTTCAATCTCTGCATTAAGTTCTGCCTCACCTGATCATTCCTTCTCTGTCTCTTTACAGGTATGTGTCAGCTAAACCACATCTTCCACCGTTAACTGAAATTGGGATCTGCTTGCTGTCTCTGTGTGTATGTGTTGGTATGTGTCAGCTAAACCACATCTTCCACCGTTAACTGAAATTGGGATCTGCTTGCTGTCTCTGTGTGTATGTGTTGGTATGTGGCCTTCTCTATCTATTGCCCTGTGTGCATAACCATGACATTATTTGTTGCTCTGGACTGTCTTACCTAAGTTTTATGTGTTGATCTTATCTTGGCCTCTGGCTTTTTGCTTTTCTGACTTTAGAAGCAAAAACTCCACTTTGATTGTTAGGCATTCTTATAGTCACTCATGATTAATTAATGAACTTCAACCCCACCCTTATAACAGTATAAATTTGAGCATCCTTAAGGGGTGAGCACATTGCTCGGGGTGCACATTGCAATGGCTTCTTTCTCCAAGTGATTCTTTCTACAAGTGATATGCACTTCAATCTCTGCATTAAGTTCTGCCTCACCTGATCATTCCTTCTCTGTCTCTTTACAGGTATGTGTCAGCTAAACCACATCTTCCACCGTTAACTGAAATTGGGATCTGCTTGCTGTCTCTGTGTGTATGTGTTGGTATGTGGCCTTCTCTATCTATTGCCCTGTGTGCACAACCATGACATTATTTGTTGCTCTGGACTGTCTTACCTAAGTTTTATGTGTTGATCTTATCTTGGCCTCTGGCCTTTTGCTTTTCTGACTTTAGAAGCAAAAAGTCCACTTTGATTGTTAGGCATTCTTATAGTCACTCATGATTAATTAATGAACTTCAACCCCACCCTTATAACAGTATAAATTTGAGCATCCTTAAGGGGTGAGCACATTGCTCGGGGTGCACATTGCAATGGCTTCTTTCTCTAAGTGAATCTTTCTACAAGTGATATGCACTTCAATCTCTGCTTTAAGTTCTGCCTCACCTGATCATTCCTTCTCTGTCTCTTTACAGGTATGTGTCAGCTAAACCACATCTTCCACCATTAACTGAAATTGGGATCTGCTTGCTGTCTCTGTGTGTATGTGTTGGTATGTGGCCTTCTCTATCTATTGCCCTGTGTGCACAACCATGACATTATTTGTTGCTCTGGACTGTCTTACCTAAGTTTTATGTGTTGATCTTATCTTGGCCTCTGGCCTTTTGCTTTTCTGACTTTAGAAGCAAAAAGTCCACTTTGATTGTTAGGCATTCTTATAGTCACTCATGATTAATTAATGAACTTCAACCCCACCCTTATAACAGTATAAATTTGAGCATCCTTAAGGGGTGAGCACATTGCTCGGGGTGCACATTGCAATGGCTTCTTTCTCTAAGTGATTCTTTCTACAAGTGATATGCACTTCAATCTCTGCATTAAGTTCTGCCTCACCTGATCATTCCTTCTCTGTCTCTTTACAGGTATGTGTCAGCTAAACCACATCTTCCACCGTTAACTGAAATTGGGATCTGCTTGCTGTCTCTGTGTGTATGTGTTGGTATGTGGCCTTCTCTATCTATTGCCCTGTGTGCACAACCATGACATTATTTGTTGCTCTGGACTGTCTTACCTAAGTTTTATGTGTTGATCTTATCTTGGCCTCTGGCCTTTTGCTTTTCTGACTTTAGAAGCAAAAAGTCCACTTTGATTGTTAGGCATTCTTATAGTCACTCATGATTAATTAATGAACTTCAACCCCACCCTTATAACAGTATAAATTTGAGCATCCTTAAGGGGTGAGCACATTGCTCGGGGTGCACATTGCAATGGCTTCTTTCTCTAAGTGATTCTTTCTACAAGTGATATGCACTTCAATCTCTGCATTAAGTTCTGCCTCACCTGATCATTCCTTCTCTGTCTCTTTACAGGTATGTGTCAGCTAAACCACATCTTCCACCGTTAACTGAAATTGGGATCTGCTTGCTGTGTCTGTGTGTATGTGTTGGTATGTGGCCTTCTCTATCTATTGCCCTGTGTGCACAACCATGACATTATTTGTTGCTCTGGACTGTCTTACCTAAGTTTTATATGTTGATCTTATCTTGGCCTCTGGCTTTTTGCTTTTCTGACTTTAGAAGCAAAAAGTCCACTTTGATTGTTAGGCATTCTTATAGTCACTCATGATTAATTAATGAACTTCAACCCCACCCTTAAAACAATATAAATTTGAGCATCCTTAAGGGGTGAGCACATTGCTCGGGGTGCACATTGCAATGGCTTCTTTCTCTAAGTGATTCTTTCTACAAGTGATATGCACTTCAATCTCTGCATTAAGTTCTGCCTCACCTGATCATTCCTTCTCTGTCTCTTTACAGGTATGTGTCAGCTAAACCACATCTTCCACCGTTAACTGAAATTGGGATCTGCTTGCTGTCTCTGTGTGTATGTGTTGGTATGTGTCAGCTAAACCACATCTTCCACCGTTAACTGAAATTGGGATCTGCTTGCTGTCTCTGTGTGTATGTGTTGGTATGTGGCCTTCTCTATCTATTGCCCTGTGTGCATAACCATGACATTATTTGTTGCTCTGGACTGTCTTACCTAAGTTTTATGTGTTGATCTTATCTTGGCCTCTGGCTTTTTGCTTTTCTGACTTTAGAAGCAAAAAGTCCACTTTGATTGTTAGGCATTCTTATAGTCACTCATGATTAATTAATGAACTTCAACCCCACCCTTATAACAGTATAAATTTGAGCATCCTTAAGGGGTGAGCACATTGCTCGGGGTGCACATTGCAATGGCTTCTTTCTCCAAGTGATTCTTTCTACAAGTGATATGCACTTCAATCTCTGCATTAAGTTCTGCCTCACCTGATCATTCCTTCTCTGTCTCTTTACAGGTATGTGTCAGCTAAACCACATCTTCCACCGTTAACTGAAATTGGGATCTGCTTGCTGTCTCTGTGTGTATGTGTTGGTATGTGGCCTTCTCTATCTATTGCCCTGTGTGCACAACCATGACATTATTTGTTGCTCTGGACTGTCTTACCTAAGTTTTATGTGTTGATCTTATCTTGGCCTCTGGCCTTTTGCTTTTCTGACTTTAGAAGCAAAAAGTCCACTTTGATTGTTAGGCATTCTTATAGTCACTCATGATTAATTAATGAACTTCAACCCCACCCTTATAACAGTATAAATTTGAGCATCCTTAAGGGGTGAGCACATTGCTCGGGGTGCACATTGCAATGGCTTCTTTCTCTAAGTGATTCTTTCTACAAGTGATATGCACTTCAATCTCTGCATTAAGTTCTGCCTCACCTGATCATTCCTTCTCTGTCTCTTTACAGGTATGTGTCAGCTAAACCACATCTTCCACCGTTAACTGAAATTGGGATCTGCTTGCTGTCTCTGTGTGTATGTGTTGGTATGTGGCCTTCTCTATCTATTGCCCTGTGTGCACAACCATGACATTATTTGTTGCTCTGGACTGTCTTACCTAAGTTTTATGTGTTGATCTTATCTTGGCCTCTGGCCTTTTGCTTTTCTGACTTTAGAAGCAAAAAGTCCACTTTGATTGTTAGGCATTCTTATAGTCACTCATGATTAATTAATGAACTTCAACCCCACCCTTATAACAGTATAAATTTGAGCATCCTTAAGGGGTGAGCACATTGCTCGGGGTGCACATTGCAATGGCTTCTTTCTCTAAGTGAATCTTTCTACAAGTGATATGCACTTCAATCTCTGCTTTAAGTTCTGCCTCACCTGATCATTCCTTCTCTGTCTCTTTACAGGTATGTGTCAGCTAAACCACATCTTCCACCGTTAACTGAAATTGGGATCTGCTTGCTGTCTCTGTGTGTATGTGTTGGTATGTGGCCTTCTCTATCTATTGCCCTGTGTGCACAACCATGACATTATTTGTTGCTCTGGACTGTCTTACCTAAGTTTTATGTGTTGATCTTATCTTGGCCTCTGGCCTTTTGCTTTTCTGACGTTAGAAGCAAAAAGTCCACTTTGATTGTTAGGCATTCTTATAGTCACTCATGATTAATTAATGAACTTCAACCCCACCCTTATAACAGTATAAATTTGAGCATCCTTAAGGGGTGAGCACATTGCTCGGGGTGCACATTGCAATGGCTTCTTTCTCTAAGTGATTCTTTCTACAAGTGATATGCACTTCAATCTCTGCATTAAGTTCTGCCTCACCTGATCATTCCTTCCCTGTCTCTTTACAGGTATGTGTCAGCTAAACCACATCTTCCACCGTTAACTGAAATTGGGATCTGCTTGCTGTCTCTGTGTGTATGTGTTGGTATGTGGCCTTCTCTATCTATTGCCCTGTGTGCACAACCATGACATTATTTGTTGCTCTGGACTGTCTTACCTAAGTTTTATGTGTTGATCTTATCTTGGCCTCTGGCCTTTTGCTTTTCTGACTTTAGAAGCAAAAAGTCCACTTTGATTGTTAGGCATTCTTATAGTCACTCATGATTAATTAATGAACTTCAACCCCATCCTTATAACAGTATAAATTTGAGCATCCTTAAGGGGTGAGCACATTGCTCTGGGTGCACATTGCAATGGCTTCTTTCTCTAAGTGATTCTTTCTACAAGTGATATGCACTTCAATCTCTGCATTAAGTTCTGCCTCACCTGATCATTCCTTCTTTGTCTCTTTACAGGTATGTGTCAGCTAAACCACATCTTCCACCGTTAACTGAAATTGGGATCTTCTTGCTGTCTCTGTGTGTATGTGTTGGTATGTGGCCTTCTCTATCTATTGCCCTGTGTGCACAACCATGACATTATTTGTTGCTCTGGACTGTCTTACCTAAGTTTTATATGTTGATCTTATCTTGGCCTCTGGCTTTTTGCTTTTCTGACTTTAGAAGCAAAAAGTCCACTTTGATTGTTAGGCATTCTTATAGTCACTCATGATTAATTAATGAACTTCAACCCCACCCTTAAAACAGTATAAATTTGAGCATCCTTAAGGGGTGAGCATATTGCTCGGGGTGCACATTGCAATGGCTTCTTTCTCTAAGTGATTCTTTCTACAAGTGATATGCACTTCAATCTCTGCATTAAGTTCTGCCTCACCTGATCATTCCTTCTCTGTCTCTTTACAGGTATGTGTCAGCTAAACCACATCTTCCACCGTTAACTGAAATTGGGATCTGCTTGCTGTCTCTGTGTGTATGTGTTGGTATGTGTCAGCTAAACCACATCTTCCACCGTTAACTGAAATTGGGATCTGCTTGCTGTCTCTGTGTGTATGTGTTGGTATGTGGCCTTCTCTATCTATTGCCCTGTGTGCATAACCATGACATTATTTGTTGCTCTGGACTGTCTTACCTAAGTTTTATGTGTTGATCTTATCTTGGCCTCTGGCTTTTTGCTTTTCTGACTTTAGAAGCAAAAACTCCACTTTGATTGTTAGGCATTCTTATAGTCACTCATGATTAATTAATGAACTTCAACCCCACCCTTATAACAGTATAAATTTGAGCATCCTTAAGGGGTGAGCACATTGCTCGGGGTGCACATTGCAATGGCTTCTTTCTCCAAGTGATTCTTTCTACAAGTGATATGCACTTCAATCTCTGCATTAAGTTCTGCCTCACCTGATCATTCCTTCTCTGTCTCTTTACAGGTATGTGTCAGCTAAACCACATCTTCCACCATTAACTGAAATTGGGATCTGCTTGCTGTCTCTGTGTGTATGTGTTGGTATGTGGCCTTCTCTATCTATTGCCCTGTGTGCACAACCATGACATTATTTGTTGCTCTGGACTGTCTTACCTAAGTTTTATGTGTTGATCTTATCTTGGCCTCTGGCCTTTTGCTTTTCTGACTTTAGAAGCAAAAAGTCCACTTTGATTGTTAGGCATTCTTATAGTCACTCATGATTAATTAATGAACTTCAACCCCACCCTTATAACAGTATAAATTTGAGCATCCTTAAGGGGTGAGCACATTGCTCGGGGTGCACATTGCAATGGCTTCTTTCTCTAAGTGAATCTTTCTACAAGTGATATGCACTTCAATCTCTGCTTTAAGTTCTGCCTCACCTGATCATTCCTTCTCTGTCTCTTTACAGGTATGTGTCAGCTAAACCACATCTTCCACCATTAACTGAAATTGGGATCTGCTTGCTGTCTCTGTGTGTATGTGTTGGTATGTGGCCTTCTCTATCTATTGCCCTGTGTGCACAACCATGACATTATTTGTTGCTCTGGACTGTCTTACCTAAGTTTTATGTGTTGATCTTATCTTGGCCTCTGGCCTTTTGCTTTTCTGACTTTAGAAGCAAAAAGTCCACTTTGATTGTTAGGCATTCTTATAGTCACTCATGATTAATTAATGAACTTCAACCCCACCCTTATAACAGTATAAATTTGAGCATCCTTAAGGGGTGAGCACATTGCTCGGGGTGCACATTGCAATGGCTTCTTTCTCTAAGTGATTCTTTCTACAAGTGATATGCACTTCAATCTCTGCATTAAGTTCTGCCTCACCTGATCATTCCTTCTCTGTCTCTTTACAGGTATGTGTCAGCTAAACCACATCTTCCACCGTTAACTGAAATTGGGATCTGCTTGCTGTCTCTGTGTGTATGTGTTGGTATGTGGCCTTCTCTATCTATTGCCCTGTGTGCACAACCATGACATTATTTGTTGCTCTGGACTGTCTTACCTAAGTTTTATGTGTTGATCTTATCTTGGCCTCTGGCCTTTTGCTTTTCTGACTTTAGAAGCAAAAAGTCCACTTTGATTGTTAGGCATTCTTATAGTCACTCATGATTAATTAATGAACTTCAACCCCACCCTTATAACAGTATAAATTTGAGCATCCTTAAGGGGTGAGCACATTGCTCGGGGTGCACATTGCAATGGCTTCTTTCTCTAAGTGATTCTTTCTACAAGTGATATGCACTTCAATCTCTGCATTAAGTTCTGCCTCACCTGATCATTCCTTCTCTGTCTCTTTACAGGTATGTGTCAGCTAAACCACATCTTCCACCGTTAACTGAAATTGGGATCTGCTTGCTGTGTCTGTGTGTATGTGTTGGTATGTGGCCTTCTCTATCTATTGCCCTGTGTGCACAACCATGACATTATTTGTTGCTCTGGACTGTCTTACCTAAGTTTTATATGTTGATCTTATCTTGGCCTCTGGCTTTTTGCTTTTCTGACTTTAGAAGCAAAAAGTCCACTTTGATTGTTAGGCATTCTTATAGTCACTCATGATTAATTAATGAACTTCAACCCCACCCTTAAAACAATATAAATTTGAGCATCCTTAAGGGGTGAGCACATTGCTCGGGGTGCACATTGCAATGGCTTCTTTCTCTAAGTGATTCTTTCTACAAGTGATATGCACTTCAATCTCTGCATTAAGTTCTGCCTCACCTGATCATTCCTTCTCTGTCTCTTTACAGGTATGTGTCAGCTAAACCACATCTTCCACCGTTAACTGAAATTGGGATCTGCTTGCTGTCTCTGTGTGTATGTGTTGGTATGTGTCAGCTAAACCACATCTTCCACCGTTAACTGAAATTGGGATCTGCTTGCTGTCTCTGTGTGTATGTGTTGGTATGTGGCCTTCTCTATCTATTGCCCTGTGTGCATAACCATGACATTATTTGTTGCTCTGGACTGTCTTACCTAAGTTTTATGTGTTGATCTTATCTTGGCCTCTGGCTTTTTGCTTTTCTGACTTTAGAAGCAAAAAGTCCACTTTGATTGTTAGGCATTCTTATAGTCACTCATGATTAATTAATGAACTTCAACCCCACCCTTATAACAGTATAAATTTGAGCATCCTTAAGGGGTGAGCACATTGCTCGGGGTGCACATTGCAATGGCTTCTTTCTCCAAGTGATTCTTTCTACAAGTGATATGCACTTCAATCTCTGCATTAAGTTCTGCCTCACCTGATCATTCCTTCTCTGTCTCTTTACAGGTATGTGTCAGCTAAACCACATCTTCCACCGTTAACTGAAATTGGGATCTGCTTGCTGTCTCTGTGTGTATGTGTTGGTATGTGGCCTTCTCTATCTATTGCCCTGTGTGCACAACCATGACATTATTTGTTGCTCTGGACTGTCTTACCTAAGTTTTATGTGTTGATCTTATCTTGGCCTCTGGCCTTTTGCTTTTCTGACTTTAGAAGCAAAAAGTCCACTTTGATTGTTAGGCATTCTTATAGTCACTCATGATTAATTAATGAACTTCAACCCCACCCTTATAACAGTATAAATTTGAGCATCCTTAAGGGGTGAGCACATTGCTCGGGGTGCACATTGCAATGGCTTCTTTCTCTAAGTGATTCTTTCTACAAGTGATATGCACTTCAATCTCTGCATTAAGTTCTGCCTCACCTGATCATTCCTTCTCTGTCTCTTTACAGGTATGTGTCAGCTAAACCACATCTTCCACCGTTAACTGAAATTGGGATCTGCTTGCTGTCTCTGTGTGTATGTGTTGGTATGTGGCCTTCTCTATCTATTGCCCTGTGTGCACAACCATGACATTATTTGTTGCTCTGGACTGTCTTACCTAAGTTTTATGTGTTGATCTTATCTTGGCCTCTGGCCTTTTGCTTTTCTGACTTTAGAAGCAAAAAGTCCACTTTGATTGTTAGGCATTCTTATAGTCACTCATGATTAATTAATGAACTTCAACCCCACCCTTATAACAGTATAAATTTGAGCATCCTTAAGGGGTGAGCACATTGCTCGGGGTGCACATTGCAATGGCTTCTTTCTCTAAGTGATTCTTTCTACAAGTGATATGCACTTCAATCTCTGCATTAAGTTCTGCCTCACCTGATCATTCCTTCTCTGTCTCTTTACAGGTATGTGTCAGCTAAACCACATCTTCCACCGTTAACTGAAATTGGGATCTGCTTGCTGTCTCTGTGTGTATGTGTTGGTATGTGGCCTTCTCTATCTATTGCCCTGTGTGCACAACCATGACATTATTTGTTGCTCTGGACTGTCTTACCTAAGTTTTATGTGTTGATCTTATCTTGGCCTCTGGCCTTTTGCTTTTCTGACTTTAGAAGCAAAAAGTCCACTTTGATTGTTAGGCATTCTTATAGTCACTCATGATTAATTAATGAACTTCAACCCCACCCTTATAACAGTATAAATTTGAGCATCCTTAAGGGGTGAGCACATTGCTCGGGGTGCACATTGCAATGGCTTCTTTCTCTAAGTGATTCTTTCTACAAGTGATATGCACTTCAATCTCTGCATTAAGTTCTGCCTCACCTGATCATTCCTTCTCTGTCTCTTTACAGGTATGTGTCAGCTAAACCACATCTTCCACCGTTAACTGAAATTGGGATCTGCTTGCTGTCTCTGTGTGTATGTGTTGGTATGTGGCCTTCTCTATCTATTGCCCTGTGTGCACAACCATGACATTATTTGTTGCTCTGGACTGTCTTACCTAAGTTTTATGTGTTGATCTTATCTTGGCCTCTGGCCTTTTGCTTTTCTGACTTTAGAAGCAAAAAGTCCACTTTGATTGTTAGGCATTCTTATAGTCACTCATGATTAATTAATGAACTTCAACCCCACCCTTATAACAGTATAAATTTGAGCATCCTTAAGGGGTGAGCACATTGCTCGGGGTGCACATTGCAATGGCTTCTTTCTCTAAGTGATTCTTTCTACAAGTGATATGCACTTCAATCTCTGCATTAAGTTCTGCCTCACCTGATCATTCCTTCTCTGTCTCTTTACAGGTATGTGTCAGCTAAACCACATCTTCCACAGTTAACTGAAATTGGGATCTGCTTGCTGTCTCTGTGTGTATGTGTTGGTATGTGGCCTTCTCTATCTATTGCCCTGTGTGCACAACCATGACATTATTTGTTGCTCTGGACTGTCTTACCTAAGTTTTATGTGTTGATCTTATCTTGGCCTCTGGCCTTTTGCTTTTCTGACTTTAGAAGCAAAAAGTCCACTTTGATTGTTAGGCATTCTTATAGTCACTCATGATTAATTAATGAACTTCAACCCCACCCTTATAACAGTATAAATTTGAGCATCCTTAAGGGGTGAGCACATTGCTCGGGGTGCACATTGCAATGGCTTCTTTCTCTAAGTGATTCTTTCTACAAGTGATATGCACTTCAATCTCTGCATTAAGTTCTGCCTCACCTGATCATTCCTTCTCTGTCTCTTTACAGGTATGTGTCAGCTAAACCACATCTTCCACCGTTAACTGAAATTGGGATCTGCTTGCTGTGTCTGTGTGTATGTGTTGGTATGTGGCCTTCTCTATCTATTGCCCTGTGTGCACAACCATGACATTATTTGTTGCTCTGGACTGTCTTACCTAAGTTTTATGTGTTGATCTTATCTTGGCCTCTGGCCTTTTGCTTTTCTGACGTTAGAAGCAAAAAGTCCACTTTGATTGTTAGGCATTCTTATAGTCACTCATGATTAATTAATGAACTTCAACCCCACCCTTATAACAGTATAAATTTGAGCATCCTTAAGGGGTGAGCACATTGCTCGGGGTGCACATTGCAATGGCTTCTTTCTCTAAGTGATTCTTTCTACAAGTGATATGCACTTCAATCTCTGCATTAAGTTCTGCCTCACCTGATCATTCCTTCCCTGTCTCTTTACAGGTATGTGTCAGCTAAACCACATCTTCCACCGTTAACTGAAATTGGGATCTGCTTGCTGTCTCTGTGTGTATGTGTTGGTATGTGGCCTTCTCTATCTATTGCCCTGTGTGCACAACCATGACATTATTTGTTGCTCTGGACTGTCTTACCTAAGTTTTATGTGTTGATCTTATCTTGGCCTCTGGCCTTTTGCTTTTCTGACTTTAGAAGCAAAAAGTCCACTTTGATTGTTAGGCATTCTTATAGTCACTCATGATTAATTAATGAACTTCAACCCCATCCTTATAACAGTATAAATTTGAGCATCCTTAAGGGGTGAGCACATTGCTCTGGGTGCACATTGCAATGGCTTCTTTCTCTAAGTGATTCTTTCTACAAGTGATATGCACTTCAATCTCTGCATTAAGTTCTGCCTCACCTGATCATTCCTTCTTTGTCTCTTTACAGGTATGTGTCAGCTAAACCACATCTTCCACCGTTAACTGAAATTGGGATCTTCTTGCTGTCTCTGTGTGTATGTGTTGGTATGTGGCCTTCTCTATCTATTGCCCTGTGTGCACAACCATGACATTATTTGTTGCTCTGGACTGTCTTACCTAAGTTTTATATGTTGATCTTATCTTGGCCTCTGGCTTTTTGCTTTTCTGACTTTAGAAGCAAAAAGTCCACTTTGATTGTTAGGCATTCTTATAGTCACTCATGATTAATTAATGAACTTCAACCCCACCCTTAAAACAGTATAAATTTGAGCATCCTTAAGGGGTGAGCACATTGCTCGGGGTGCACATTGCAATGGCTTCTTTCTCTAAGTGATTCTTTCTACAAGTGATATGCACTTCAATCTCTGCATTAAGTTCTGCCTCACCTGATCATTCCTTCTCTGTCTCTTTACAGGTATGTGTCAGCTAAACCACATCTTCCACCGTTAACTGAAATTGGGATCTGCTTGCTGTCTCTGTGTGTATGTGTTGGTATGTGTCAGCTAAACCACATCTTCCACCGTTAACTGAAATTGGGATCTGCTTGCTGTCTCTGTGTGTATGTGTTGGTATGTGGCCTTCTCTATCTATTGCCCTGTGTGCATAACCATGACATTATTTGTTGCTCTGGACTGTCTTACCTAAGTTTTATGTGTTGATCTTATCTTGGCCTCTGGCTTTTTGCTTTTCTGACTTTAGAAGCAAAAACTCCACTTTGATTGTTAGGCATTCTTATAGTCACTCATGATTAATTAATGAACTTCAACCCCACCCTTATAACAGTATAAATTTGAGCATCCTTAAGGGGTGAGCACATTGCTCGGGGTGCACATTGCAATGGCTTCTTTCTCCAAGTGATTCTTTCTACAAGTGATATGCACTTCAATCTCTGCATTAAGTTCTGCCTCACCTGATCATTCCTTCTCTGTCTCTTTACAGGTATGTGTCAGCTAAACCACATCTTCCACCGTTAACTGAAATTGGGATCTGCTTGCTGTCTCTGTGTGTATGTGTTGGTATGTGGCCTTCTCTATCTATTGCCCTGTGTGCACAACCATGACATTATTTGTTGCTCTGGACTGTCTTACCTAAGTTTTATGTGTTGATCTTATCTTGGCCTCTGGCCTTTTGCTTTTCTGACTTTAGAAGCAAAAAGTCCACTTTGATTGTTAGGCATTCTTATAGTCACTCATGATTAATTAATGAACTTCAACCCCACCCTTATAACAGTATAAATTTGAGCATCCTTAAGGGGTGAGCACATTGCTCGGGGTGCACATTGCAATGGCTTCTTTCTCTAAGTGAATCTTTCTACAAGTGATATGCACTTCAATCTCTGCTTTAAGTTCTGCCTCACCTGATCATTCCTTCTCTGTCTCTTTACAGGTATGTGTCAGCTAAACCACATCTTCCACCGTTAACTGAAATTGGGATCTGCTTGCTGTCTCTGTGTGTATGTGTTGGTATGTGGCCTTCTCTATCTATTGCCCTGTGTGCACAACCATGACATTATTTGTTGCTCTGGACTGTCTTACCTAAGTTTTATGTGTTGATCTTATCTTGGCCTCTGGCCTTTTGCTTTTCTGACTTTAGAAGCAAAAAGTCCACTTTGATTGTTAGGCATTCTTATAGTCACTCATGATTAATTAATGAACTTCAACCCCACCCTTATAACAGTATAAATTTGAGCATCCTTAAGGGGTGAGCACATTGCTCGGGGTGCACATTGCAATGGCTTCTTTCTCTAAGTGATTCTTTCTACAAGTGATATGCACTTCAATCTCTGCATTAAGTTCTGCCTCACCTGATCATTCCTTCTCTGTCTCTTTACAGGTATGTGTCAGCTAAACCACATCTTCCACCGTTAACTGAAATTGGGATCTGCTTGCTGTCTCTGTGTGTATGTGTTGGTATGTGGCCTTCTCTATCTATTGCCCTGTGTGCACAACCATGACATTATTTGTTGCTCTGGACTGTCTTACCTAAGTTTTATGTGTTGATCTTATCTTGGCCTCTGGCCTTTTGCTTTTCTGACTTTAGAAGCAAAAAGTCCACTTTGATTGTTAGGCATTCTTATAGTCACTCATGATTAATTAATGAACTTCAACCCCACCCTTATAACAGTATAAATTTGAGCATCCTTAAGGGGTGAGCACATTGCTCGGGGTGCACATTGCAATGGCTTCTTTCTCTAAGTGATTCTTTCTACAAGTGATATGCACTTCAATCTCTGCATTAAGTTCTGCCTCACCTGATCATTCCTTCTCTGTCTCTTTACAGGTATGTGTCAGCTAAACCACATCTTCCACCGTTAACTGAAATTGGGATCTGCTTGCTGTCTCTGTGTGTATGTGTTGGTATGTGGCCTTCTCTATCTATTGCCCTGTGTGCACAACCATGACATTATTTGTTGCTCTGGACTGTCTTACCTAAGTTTTATGTGTTGATCTTATCTTGGCCTCTGGCCTTTTGCTTTTCTGACTTTAGAAGCAAAAAGTCCACTTTGATTGTTAGGCATTCTTATAGTCACTCATGATTAATTAATGAACTTCAACCCCACCCTTATAACAGTATAAATTTGAGCATCCTTAAGGGGTGAGCACATTGCTCGGGGTGCACATTGCAATGGCTTCTTTCTCTAAGTGATTCTTTCTACAAGTGATATGCACTTCAATCTCTGCATTAAGTTCTGCCTCACCTGATCATTCCTTCTCTGTCTCTTTACAGGTATGTGTCAGCTAAACCACATCTTCCACCGTTAACTGAAATTGGGATCTGCTTGCTGTCTCTGTGTGTATGTGTTGGTATGTGGCCTTCTCTATCTATTGCCCTGTGTGCATAACCATGACATTATTTGTTGCTCTGGACTGTCTTACCTAAGTTTTATGTGTTGATCTTATCTTGGCCTCTGGCCTTTTGCTTTTCTGACTTTAGAAGCAAAAAGTCCACTTTGATTGTTAGGCATTCTTATAGTCACTCATGATTAATTAATGAACTTCAACCCCACCCTTATAACAGTATAAATTTGAGCATCCTTAAGGGGTGAGCACATTGCTCGGGGTGCACATTGCAATGGCTTCTTTCTCTAAGTGATTCTTTCTACAAGTGATATGCACTTCAATCTCTGCATTAAGTTCTGCCTCACCTGATCATTCCTTCTCTGTCTCTTTACAGGTATGTGTCAGCTAAACCACATCTTCTACCGTTAACTGAAATTGGGATCTGCTTGCTGTCTCTGTGTGTATGTGTTGGTATGTGGCCTTCTCTATCTATTGCCCTGTGTGCACAACCATGACATTATTTGTTGCTCTGGACTGTCTTACCTAAGTTTTATGTGTTGATCTTATCTTGGCCTCTGGCCTTTTGCTTTTCTGACTTTAGAAGCAAAAAGTCCACTTTGATTGTTAGGCATTCTTATAGTCACTCATGATTAATTAATGAACTTCAACCCCACCCTTATAACAGTATAAATTTGAGCATCCTTAAGGGGTGAGCACATTGCTCGGGTTGCACATTGCAATGGCTTCTTTCTCTAAGTGATTCTTTCTACAAGTGATATGCACTTCAATCTCTGCACTTCAGCGATTGCACGAAGCAAACAAATACAGCAATCTGCACTGGAAAGCACCTAACAGACTGCAGGTGACCTGTCTCTCTAATAAGCTCTCCTTCCACTCTGTAACATGTACTCTCTGCCACTGCTTCTGACACTCCTGTCCTCTCTCCTCAAACTCTTACCTTCACCCACCCTCTCCACCTGCCTGCTTATACATATCACCCTGCCTTCTGTCTTCTCCCTACTTCTGCTCCTACCAACTCTTGCTCATTCTACATCCATACACTGATAAAACCTCCAGTACTCTGAGACATGCCCCTTCACATAAATCACATTCCCACATTACCTCCCTCACCCTCCTGCTTCTCCCTATTTCTGGTGACATATCCCCAAACCCTAGGCCACCTTCATCTGTCTTTGCCCATCCCCCTACACCCTCTGGCAGGAGCCGCAACCCACAGAACTTGGTCTCTATTCCTCTTTCCAAAACCAGCCCCCCCTTTTCCTGTGCCCTGTGGAATGCACGTTCTGTCTGCAACAAACTCACCGCCCTTCACGACCTCTTTATCACAAATTCCTTTAACCTACTTGCCATTACTGAAACCTGGCTTCATGAATCGGACACTATTTCTCCTGCTTCCCTCTCCCATGGGGGCCTTCTCTGGACTCACTCCCCCAGATCAAGTGGACGGAAGGGAGGTGGAGTGGGATTCCTTCTAGCCCCATGCAGCACCTATCAGGTACTTCACCCACCTCCCTCTCTGACACTCTCCTCTTTTGAGGCACATTGCATTCGTCTATTCTCTCCCATTTCTCTAAGAATTGCTGTCATCTACCGGCCCCCTGGACCAATATCAGCCTTTCTTGATGACTTCACTGCCTGGCTACCCTACTTTCTCTCTGCTGAAATCCCCACAATCATTCTTGGGGACTTCAACATCCCTGTTAACACTAACACTACTATTACTTCTAAACTTCTCAGTCTACCCTCATCGCTTGACCTGAAGCAATGGATACAGGCTCCTACCCACTCCAACGGCAACACCCTTGACCTTGCCTTCTCCTATCTGTGCACTCCGTGCAACCTTTCCAACAATCCACTCCCACTCTCTGATCACCACCTTATTAGTTTTGCTCTCTCCCTGTCTTCCACCTCTTCTCCCTCCAACCGCCTAACAGTTACACGTAGAAACCTTTGCCACCTCAACCCTTCTCTTCTCTGCTACTGATCACCTCTATGACAAAATCTCACCTCTGTCCTGCCCCAACCAAGCTACTTTCATCTACAACAACTCACTGTCTTCCTCCCTAGACAAGCTTGCCCCCCTCACTACACGCAGAATTAGGCCCCGACTGCTACAACCCTGGCAAACAGATGACACCAGAAGTCTCAGAAAACGTAGCCGCGCTCTTGAGCGCCTGTGGCATAAGACTAAGACCCAGGAAGACTTCACACAATATAAATCTGCCCTCCTAAAATACTACTCCTGCCTTCACACTGCCAAACAGACCTACTTTATCACACTCATTAACACCTTCTCATCCAGTCCACGTCAACTCTTCTCTACCTTCAATACTCTACTCTGTCCTCCACTGCCTCCACCCACCAACTCACTCACTGCCCAGGAGATTGCCAATCACTTCAAAACTAAGATTGATACAATTCATGAGGAGATAACCAATGCGCAAAAACCTCCCCCATGCAACACCCCATGTCCACAGATACAATCATTATTTCCCTCATTCAACCCTGCTACTATTACTGAGGTTGCTAAACTTTTATCTAGCACCCATCTAACCACTTGCCCCCTGGATCCTGTTCCCTCGCAAATGCTACGCTCACCCTCTGACTCGATTCTACACTCTCTAACTCACATTTTCAACCTCTCCCTCTCCTGTGGCATCTTCCCAAACTCTCTAAAACATGCGCTAGTCATCCCCATACTAAAAAAGCCCTCACTGGATCCCACCAATCTCAACAACTTACGTCCAATCTCCTTACTCTCCTTCTCCTCCAAACTTATTGAAAGACTGGTCTACAACCGACTAAGCGACCATCTGACCATGAATAAACTTCTAGATCCCCTCCAGTCCGGTTTTCGCCCTCAACACTCCATGAAAACTGCTCTCCTTAAACTCTCAAATGACCTACTAATGGCTAAAGCCAATGGACACTATTCTGTACTACTTCTCCTGGATTTCTCTGCTGCCTTTGACACAGTGGACCACCCCCTCCTCCTCAAAAAACTCCACTCCTTTGGTCTCCGTGACTGTACTCTTAGCTGGTTCTCATCCTACCTATCACACCGCTCCTTCAGTGTCACTTACAACTCTACTTCCTCCTCTCCTCTTCCTTTTTCCGTTGGGGTTCCCCAAGGTTCTGTTCTTGGACCTCTCCTTTTCTCAATCTACACCACCTCCTTGGGTCAGTTGATTGCCTCCCATGGCTTTCAATATCATCTCTACGCTGATGACACCCAAATCTATCTCTCCACCCCCCAGCTCTCTCCATCTGTCTCCTCATGCATTACCAACTTACTAGCAGACATATCAGCCTGGATGTCACATCACTTCCTCAAACTCAACCTATCCAAAACCGAGCTCATGATATTTCCTCCCTCAGGTGCCACTTCCCCTGCTTTCCCTGTCAAGCTTGCCGCCTCAATCTCCGCAACATCTCCAAGATACGCCCCTTCCTAACCAATGTAACCACAAAGCTTCTAATCCACTCCCTGGTCATCTCCCGCCTCGACTACTGCAACTCCCTCCTCATTGGTTTACCTCTAAATAGGCTATCCCCACTTCAGTCCGTCATGAACGTTGCTGCCAGGCTCATCCACCACACAAACCGCTCAGTGTCTGCTACACCCCTCTGCCAATCCCTCCATTGGCTGCCACTCAGTCACAGAATTAAATTCAAGATACTAACTATAACTTACAAAGCCATCCACAACCTGGCCCCCAGCTACATCTCTAAACTAGTCACAAAATACCAACCTAATCGTTCTCTTCACTCCTCCCAAGACCTCCTGCTCTCAAACTCCCTTGTCACCTCATCCCATGCTCGCCTTCAGGACTTCTCCAGAGCCTCCCCCATCCTCTGGAATGCTCTACCCCAATCCGTCTGATTTTCTCCTACTTTATCCACTTTCAGACGATCCCTGAAAACTCATCTCTTCAGAGAAGCCTATCTGGCCCCCACCTAACAACTGTACATTTATCTTCTCAATCAGCACATCACCCACAGTTATTACCTCTTGTATCTTTTGACCTTCCCTCTTAGATTGTAAGCTCTAAGGAGCAGGGCCCTCTGATTCCTACTGTATCAAAGTGTATTGTATTTGTACTGTCTACCCTCAAGTTGTAAAGCGCTACGTAAACTGTTGGCGCTATATAAATCCTGTATAATAATATAATAATAACAGTCCAGGGTCAGTTCCAGATCAGGCAAAGGTATGTACAGAATCAGCAGGCAGAAGCGTGGTCAAATAACAAGCCAGGGTCAATTACAGAGCAGGCAGTGGCATAAGGGGTGTGTAGGTGTGTAAAGGCAGGAACTGAGGATTACGTTTACCATACTTCACTAATAATTTACTGAAGTATGGCAACAGTGAAAACAGTCACCTATGCAGAGGCTTGGTTGGGAAGGACAATGGGGACTCCTCCACTGGTACACACCTTACATTTTTTTTACGTCTTTGGCCTGTTGGTTTGGGAGGGATTTTATTGGGAAAGTGGCATTCGGAGGGTCGACTGAGAACATCTGATCGGATCTTTTCTGGTGGGCCATTCAGGAGTATAAGGACAGTGAAAGTTTCCTCCTGGTAGCCAAGGAAGGGTTGGGGCTTTGGGGTGGAGTTTCGGTAAATGATATAGGAGTTGTATATGGCCAATTGAAAAAAATAAATTGCTACTTTTTTATACCAATGGTATGTCCGTCTTGTGGCAAGGTATGGTTCGAGCATTTGGTCATTGAAGTTGACTCCCCCCATGAACAAATTGTATTCATGGACGTATGTTGGCTTTTGGATGGGGCCATTCCTTCTGGGGATTTCTACAAAGGTGTTATTGTGGATCGAAGACAACATGTAGACATTCCTTCTGTCCCTCCACTTCCAGAACCTCCTTGTTTCGCAGACTTGTCATCTCTCCTCTTCTCAACTTCATATTAACAAGTCTTTGAGGAAAGCCCTTCCAGTTCTTTCTTATGGTGCCACATGCTGGTGTCTTCTTCCAGTGAAGGTTGTGGAACAGGGGCAGACTTGTGAAGAAGTTGTCTACATACAAGTGGTAGCCTTTCCCCAGTAGGGGTATATGAGATCCCAAACAACTTTCCCGCTTGATCCCAAGTAGTCTGGGCAATTAGGGGGGTGCAGCTGGGTGTCCTTCCCTTCGTACACTATGAAGGAATATGTGTACCCTGTGGCTTGGTCACATAATTTGTACACCTTCACCCCATAGCGGGCCCTTTTGCTGGGGGTAAATTGTTTGATTTTAAGCCTGCCGCTAAATTTAACAAGGGACTCATCCACACATATGTGTTGGTCTGGGGTAAACAACTGGGGGAATATTTCTGAAAAATAATTTAGTAGTGGACGAATTTTTAAAAGCCTGTCAAAATTTGGGTCATTTTGGGGAGGGCACTTGGTATTATCATTAAAATGTAGGAACCTCATGATCATGAGATATCTGGTTCTGGGCATTACCGCGGAGAAGATCAGCATGTGGTGGATGGGGTGGGTTGACCAATAGGAACGCAATTCATGTTTTTTGGTGAGTCCCATACAAAATGTGAAGCCCAAAAAAACCTTCCACTCCTCCACTGTTAGGTCTCTCCACTCGTAGGGGCGGGCATAATAGGATGTGGGATTATTCATAGTGATTTGTTGTGCATACAGGTTGCACTGAGCCACAATTGACGCTAACATGTCCTCCATAAAAATTAAACTAAAAAAAAATTGATTGCGGAAAAATTCTCCGTGTCCACCTGGACTCCTGGCTGGGCAGTGAAAGGGGGAATGTTAGCTTCTGCCGAATTAGGAGGATGCCACAAGGGGTTCTGAAGGACATAGGGAAGGCTGGCATGGGTCCTAACCCTTTGGGGCTGAGGTGAAACCCTACTGGTACTTGGCCTTTTTTGCCGAGGTACTGCAGTACTGGTGGATGGCACTGCGGTGCTGGTGGATGGCACTGCAGTGCTGGTGGATGCCACTGCCTCCTCACCAGAATGCTTTCGTTTGCCGGGCAGAATTTCTTCCTCCTCTGAGTCTGTCAGTGCTCCACTACTGAGGACTGGCTCATAATTTACGTCAGACTCAGAACTCGAATTGGAAAGGGAATCCGAAAAAGAGAGCTCTCCGGTGCTCTCATCGGCTGTGGAAAGTATTTGGTACGCCTCCTCGCGGAAAAGCATCTTTTGGACATGGTTTCTGGTGGTGATGAGAATGCACAGGTTTGTGCCAAGCCTGCACTGATGGGCACTGATACGGTGGCACTGATGAGCCTGCAGAGATGTGTCCTAATAAGCCTGCACTGATGAGGTGACACAGATGTGTGCTAAGCCTGCACTGATGGGCACTGATGAGGCGGCACTGATGCGCATAGATATGCACTGATGAGGCGGCACTGATGTGCACTGATTGATGGCACAGATGGGCACTGATGAGGTGGCACAGATGGGCATTGATGACATTGCCCTCCGACGATATCATAGTCTAATTACCACCTGCCCCGTACTTCTTAACTATACTCTATAATTAATCCGCTGCATATGTGCATGCATTCTTGTGCACATGCATATGTGCTTGCACTCATGCGTTTTTGACGCTTGCTGCATGCGTTCCCACATGCTTTACACCCCTCCCCATTTCTCACTTCATTCTCATCATCCTTGCCATTTATATTCCTTACCATATTTATTTCCCCATAATATTCCCTCCATGCATTTATCATTTATTCCTTCCACTCATTCATATTTTTCACCCATCTGTCACCTATAATCTATTAACTATTTCATTTTTTCCATTATTTCCCACTGCACATAAAAATTGTTTTGTTTTTTTTTTTGTTTTTTTTTTTTAACATTTTGTACACCTTTTTTATATATATATATATATATATATTCCTCTGTTTTTATTTATTTATTTTTTAATTATTATTTTATTTTTTATTTTTGCATTTTTTACTTTTTAATACTTTTTTAATCCTATTTTTTCTATATATTTTTTCATATATTCTAATATATTTTTTAATAATTTTTTTTTTCTTATTTATTTTCTATATCTTTTATATATTTTTTTCAAATTTTTTAATTTTTTCGCCGTCTGACGGAACTACATACCTCGGAGCTTCGGACGCCACCTGAAGCGGCTGGGGGATGACTCCTCCACAGCCCAGCGGTCCACCGGATGTGATCTCATGATGTTAAAGAGTAACACTACATGCCTGTTTTTATCAGCCTAAATGTGAGTGCATATTTTAAACATTATTAAAGTCTTTTATACACACTACTACCCTTAGAGCGGCGCTGCTCTTTTTCTGCTTGTCTTCCCCACAGAGTCCCTTCTGCTCTGAGAAGCCGGCTGCCACCTACCCCATCCATCTGAACCCAGTACTGTAGGTCTAATGACCACCTCAACGGTTTGCCTCTTGCAAACACCACACTTCCTGATCCACACCACTGTCCCATTTTTCATTTCAATAGTAGCACCTGTCAGCGCTCCACTTCCCATTTGTTCCTGTATCATTGTCTGAAGCCTATGTTGAGCTGCTGCACATGGAGCACTTGTGACATCAACCCACTACACCATTTAACCATCGTTTATCTACCATTACTGACCCCTTTTTTATGTGCCCCCCTCCTGCACTGTGTTTTCCAGTACATCTATGCCAAATGATCATGTTCATTCCTATCGCACATCACACTGTGTAACCAGCTCATATAACTTTCCACGGTATCAACCCCCCCCCCCCCTTTTTTTTTCCCGCAACTATCGAACTAATCCTAGCCCTTGAGGAAGTCAGACATGATTACCTGGAACATCTTTACTCCCTTCTTCCTACTGATCTGTTTGACAACCAAGCCACTATCAATCATGCTTCATACAAGACATTTTGTGCTATGTTTAGAAAAATAGAGGACAACATCATATCCATTAACCACCAATGATGGGACAAGTTTTTTCTACAAAGATACCGGCTCTCTAAAATCACCCCTAGAGGCCTCAGGATCAAACATAGATGCTCTTTTCTCACCCCAGAACACCTAAAAGAGTGGGAATATGTATCAGACTTCTGCTCGCAAAAATGGATAGACATCATAATACTACAAAGAGAAGAAAAACTCGTAACACTAACAGAAAAGGTCCAAACATACATTCAATCGCTTAGAAGTGAGGTCAACCAACTCCCCATGGCCTGGCTTCACATCCTAAAGAAAAATACCAAAAAAGATGAAGATTTACTCATCCAAACCAAACTGAAAAAAAATGAGATGGGACGTTGATGACTACATGTCATCCAAGGTCTTCGACTGGAAAACTCCCAAATTACCTAACATCCCCCCTTTCCTCACCCCCACCCACCCTCTCATGCGGCAAGCTCCGCACCCACATACACATCCCGGGCCCCATAGCTACCATGGGCCTCGCCCCACCCAACCACCCTATAGAGCCCCCAACCCTAACCGCATAAACATGCAGAAGAACCGGTTACCTCCAACTTCTCAGTCACAGCCTCAACCCTCGACCACCCAACCTAAGCAAATAAGACATGGAAACCACAAACGTACAAATACCACCAGGACTGCAATGCCCCCCAGCACAACTAATTCCACCATAAATCATTCAGTTACCCCCATCACTCCACTCATCCCTTCTCCACCAGACACCAGTGCCATTGCTGTACCCAGTTCTCTGCCTCGTAACATAGGCTCACCCCCAACAACCACACAACCTCATCCTGTCAACTCAGACACCACAGACCCTTCATTCACCCTTGAGCCTTCTTTTTTAGCCAAACCCCCCCAACCTGCCCAAAAAAGAAAATTAGGAGAAGAGGCAGAAGAGGAGGGAGAAGAAGACACATGGAAAAAGGGAAGCTAGCCAAACGATAAAAATCTACAATTTATCCTCACTAACCCTCAGCCGTGAAGATACGTCACTACTTAGCAAAGGCCTCAATTTTGCCCCCTCAGCCAGTCCAAACCCCTTTACCTTGTTTAGAGACCTCAATAAATTCATCCGAGACCTAACTGTGAAAAGGTTTTTCAACATTAAAGCCACAGAAAATCCCATGACAGACACTACATCCATTGAATGCTATGATGACCCCACCGCTGACAACACAATGGATGCTTCCTGCCTAGCTTTCCTTGAAGACCTATACACCGGAGATGGCGAAACAGATGCCTTTTCACCATACTTCACTCAACTTCCTTCCACCTCCCCACCCATCCAACACACTTCCTTCCGCCCCAAATCCATCTTTAACCCTACCCATGTTAAAGGTCCTTATTTACAAAGTTTTTATCAAGTAGTCTTCTCTGAAATCAAACGCCTGTGTAACCAGGCCCCGACCCCCACACATAACCACAATCTCTCATTCCCTGAAAGGGCTTGTCTCAAGGCCCTATCCAACAATACAGACTACATTATAAAAACAGCTGACAAAGGAGGCGGAATTGTCATCCAAAACAGAGACGCATATGTCAATGAGGCCCACAGACTTCTGTCAGATGACAACACCTACAAAAAACTGTCTTGTGACCCTTTACCCAAGTTCATACCTGAAACCCATGCACTGGTGAACAAGGCAACAATGGAGGGAATCATCACAAAAACCGAAGCCGCATTCTTCAAACGTGATAACTACAACACCCCCTACTTCTACCACCTTCCCAAAATTCATAAAAGTCTTACCGAGCCCCCTGGACGTCCCATTGTGGCCGCCATGAACAGTATCAACAACCCCTTCTCCATGTACATCGATCATTTCCTGCAACCTCTGGCCCAGAACCTACCGGCATACATCCGGGATGGCACCCATTTACTTACTACTTTATGTAACTACCGTTGGGAACCAACCTATCTATGGCTCTAAGGAATGGTGGAAAAAACTTGCGCTAATGAGCAAAACACAGTGAGTCAAAATTGCTTAAATTCACAAAATGCAGCTGCAACAAAATACTCCAAATATCCATAAAGTAAAAAACATATAAATTAAAATTTGTGCGCTAGCAAAATATATATTGAAGTAGTATAATTAGAACGCTCCTTGGGATAATAACCGGAGCCACAATGTGTTTGAATCCCAACACAAGAAAATACTAAAACAGTAGATACAAATAGTGCATTAAATTATATCTCAATAAAAATAAAAAATGAAAGAATGTGAAAAAATATTTCAAAACAGTGAAAATCCTGAAGGTACGATTGATCACTCAATCATTTTAGAAGACAACACATTCAGTCCGTGAAAACAGGTTAGCTAAAATTGAGTGAAAAAGAAAAAAAAAGAAGAAAAAGACGTTCCTTTGGTGTATCACATCAGAAGCAGGAGAGTGATAAGATGTGAAAATGCTTCCAAACCACCATTGATTGCAGAAGAGGAGTAATGGATGTGCCCTTACCCCATTCGTTGGACCTCCTCTATGGCGAGGTCATACGGGCTTGCAGATATAACCCTCTGCGGGGACAGATGGAATATTGGTGTCCGGGTCCTGTTAGCGTGCACCACCGACTCCAAGCTGATCCGATTGGTCCCAATCCTGGCCAGCCAAACTTACTACATACATTCAGGTGTGTGGGAGGGGCTTCCACTCTCTGCTCTCACTAAAGCAGCTGGGAGCTCCACTGACACTTTGTTGGGGGGCCCACATCACCCGTGAATGGTCGCCCCGATGACAGCTTTGCAGAGCGCACAGAGGACATGGGAGGATGTAAAGTGTCAGTGGAGCTCCCAGCTGCTTTAGTGAGAGCAGAGAGTGGAAGCCCCTCCCACACACCTGAATGTATGTAGTAAGTTTGGCTGGCCAGCATTGGGACCAATCGGATCAGCTTGGAGTCGGTGGTGCACGCTAACAGGACCCGGACACCAATATTCCATCTGTCCCCGCAGAGGGTTATATCTGCAAGCCCGTATGACCTCGCCATAGAGGAGGTCCAACGAATGGGGTAAGGGCACATCCATTACTCCTCTTCTGCAATCAATGGTGGTTTGGAAGCATTTTCACATCTTATCACTCTCCTGCTTCTGATGTGATACACCAAAGGAATGTCTTTTTCTTCTTTTTTTTTCTTTTTCACTCAATTTTAGCTAACCTGTTTTCACGGACTGAATGTGTTGTCTTCTAAAATGATTGAGTGATCAATCGTACATTCAGGATTTTCACTGTTTTGAAATATTTTTTCACATTCTTTCATTTTTTATTTTTATTGAGATATAATTTAATGCACTATTTCTATCTATGGCTCTCACTCAATGTTTGCTCACTATACACATCGATCCCACATGAAATCGGTCTAGAAGCAATAGAATCATTTCTCTCCCAAGAGCCCAAAATCAACTCCAGACAAGCAGAATTTATTGTTGAATCCACAAAATTCTGCCTTAACCACAACTATTTTTCCTTTGAGAACCAATACTACCTACAAACCCAAGGCACTGCCATGGGTGCCAACTTTGCCCCAGCTATGCCAACTTGACTATGGGGCTCTGGGAACAACGCTCAATCTGGAATAACAACCCCTACTCTGAGCACATCGTATTCTTCGGCCGACATATAGATGACATACTAATCATCTGGGATGGATCTCGATCTCAAGTTGATGAATTTGTGGCCTACTGCAACACCAACAGCTTAGGCTTATTTTTTACTTCTGTCTGTGATCCAGACACCCTCGCCTTCCTGGACCTTGAACTAAGCCACACAGATAATCTCATCCATGCTAAGAACTATATGAAACCCACTGCAGGCAACTCTTACCTCCATTTTCACAGCTGCCATCACCCTCAATGGATTTCAAACATACCAAAAAGCGAAATACCGCAATCCAGGAATCTAAAATCTCCCTTGCTCTCCCAAGCACCCAGACTTATCACCCAATTCCATACTCAACACAGAAAGATGGAACACATCCTCCAAAAACATTGGGGCATACTACTAGAAAACCCCCATCTCAAAAACAGCCTTGATGAAAAACCCAAAATTACATACAGAAGAGCCCAAAACCTAAAAGAAAAAATAGCTCCTAGCAAACTAAAAACCCGCAGACCCCAACCTTCTGCCTCACCTACTTTCCTCGATACCAAGGGCATGTACCAATGCCGCAAGCTCAACTGCCTAACCTGCAAATTCGTACAAGACCAAACAAAAACATTTCACTACTAAGGATAAAACATTTCAACTTGGCCAATTCTTCAACTGTTCCACTGAATTCGTGGTATACTGCCTCTCATGCCCATGCAACCTACTTTATGTAGGCCGCACCACCAGGACATTACACAAGAGATTTGGAAAACACAGACGATCCATTGAAGATAACGTGAACTTAACGATCCCCAGACATTTCAGAGTTCCACCAAGGCTCCACCAATGGGCTGTGGGTCTGGATTATAGAAGCCATCCCGAACAATCTCCCTCGAGCTGAACACATCAAACGTCAGTGCGAGAGGGAGACCTTCTGGATATACACCCTAGACTGCCTAAAGCCAGGAGGCCTTAACGAAGAGATCAAAACCCATTCCATTCTGTAAACTCCCTTGATACTTCCGTATCATCCGCATTCTCCCACAAACATATCACCTTTAAACCCCCCAACCCCCCCCGTTGTAAACACCATACACACAACCTTTTTTCCCCAAAGTTACCCCACCCTTAACATTGCCCTCCGAAGATATCATAGTCTAATTATCACCTGCCCCGTACTTCTTCACTATACTCTATAATTAATCCGCTGCATATGTGCATGCATTCGTGTGCACATGCATATGTGCTTGTACTCATGCGTTTTTGATGCTTGCTGCATGCATTCCCACATGCTTTATACCCCTCCCCATTTCTCACTTCATTCTCATCATCCTTGCCATTTATATTCCTTACCATATTTATTTCCCCATAATATTCCCTCCATGCATTTATCATTTATTCCTTCCACTCATTCATATCTTTCACCCATCTGTCACCTATAATCTATTAACTATTTCATTTTTTCCATTATCTCCCACTGCACATAAATTTTTTTTTTTTTTAATTATTATTTTATTTTTTATTTTTGCATTTTTTACTTTTTAATACTTTTTTAATCCTATTTTTTCTATATATTTTTTCATATATTCTAATATATTTTTTAATAATTTTTTTTTCTTATTTATTTTCTATATCTTTTATATATTTTTTTCACAATTTTTTATTTTTTATTTATTTGCACAACAATCCTGCCATACAATCCTCTTTTACACTCCCTTGCGAGCCACATGATCATTCCATTTGTCTACCTCATTACAACTCCATTTGCCTTACTACGATTGCACCAGCCTGCGTGTGTCTGACACACACACTAACGCTGCTTGATAGATCAATCCAACTCTGCACCCCACCCCTTCCCCCTCCCCTTTTCCCTATATAATCAGGACTTGTCATGGCCATCACACACGCCTGATGAAGGAGCACGCATGCTCCGAACGCGAGCGCTATGGCCACGCCCCCCGGCTCTCCAGCATCTTTCATCTCCACCCACGGACCAGCTGACACACTCTCTGATGGAACTACATACCTCAGAGCTTCAGACACCACCAGAAGCGGCCAGAGAATGACTCCTCCACAGCCCAGCGGTCCACCGGATGTGATCTCATGATGTTAAAGAGTAACACTACATGCCTGTTTTTATCAGCCTAAATGTGAGTGCATATTTTAAACATTAAAATTTACACACTACTACCCTTAGAGCGGCGCTGCTCTTTTTTTCTGATTGATGAGTTGGCACAGATGTACACTGATGAGGCGGAATAGATGTGCACTGATTGATTGCACAGATGTGCACTAATGGGGCAGCACAGATGGGCACTAATGAGGTGGCACAGATATGAACTGAGGTGGCACAGATGGGCACTGATGAGGCGGTACAGATGAGCACTGATGAGGCGGCACAGATGGGCACTGATTGATTGCACAGATATGCATTGAGGCGGCACATATGGGCACTGTTTAGGTGGCACAGATGGGCGCTATTGAGGTGGCACAGATGGGCACTGATGAGGCGGCACAGATGTGCACTGATTGCACAAATGGGCACTGTCGAGGCGGCACAGATGGGCACTGTCGAGGCAGCACAGATGGGCACTGATGAGGTGGCACAGATGGGCACTGATGAGGTAGCACAGATGGGCACTGATTGCACAGATGTGCACTGATGAGGCGGCACAGATGGGCACTGTCAAGGCGGCACAGGTGGGCACTGATGAGGTGGCACAGATGTGCACTGATGAGGCGGTACAGATGGGCACTGATCACTGATGCCACAGATGGGCACTGATGGCACAGGTGGGCACCAATTATTGATGGCACAGAATGGCACAGGCTGGCACAGACTGACACTGCCTATAATTGGCACTGTGGTGCTGATTGGGCACTGTTTGGGCACAGGGGGTTGATTTATATTCACTGTAATATGTACTGTTCACTCACAGATCGCTGACAGATCCTCTCTCTCCTCACACGGTCTCTGTGTGAGGAGAGAGAGCTGGCAATGAGAGATGATGTCATATGTTTACATTTGAGATCATCTCTCATTGGCTATGCCGATCGCGCTGTAAACGGCCGCTGTGATTGGCCATTTACAGCGATCTGTTACTGGCTGTGTGTAAGGGATGTTTACCATAGAGATTTCCGGTGGACCAGATGGTCACTGGAGTCTCTATGATCGTTCGAAGTCCGGGCGCGATGTTATGATGTCACGCCCGGTCTCTGCATTCAAACAAACTGCATCGCCTCAGCTGGAAAGCCGAGATCCTTATTTTTTTTGTTGTTTTTTTTTTTTT
Organism: Aquarana catesbeiana; assembly: GCF_042186555.1. Lineage (NCBI taxonomy): Eukaryota > Metazoa > Chordata > Amphibia > Anura > Ranidae > Aquarana > Aquarana catesbeiana. The sequence continues at coordinate 105,876,435 of NC_133334.1, read as the reverse complement.
TGTATTTCAGGCTTCCCAACCTAGAGGTGAGATGTGGGGTCTTATTAATCCCATATCTCACTAAAGAGGACCGATCATGCCATATTCCTATTACAAGCAATGTTTACATTTTTTTTAAAGTGTCAAACTAAAAAAAAAAAATAAATAAAAAAGTAAAATGAATAATAAAAAAAAAATTTTAAGCGCCCCCATCCCCGTGTGCTCGCACGCAGACGCAAACACATACACAAGTCTCGCCCAAATATGAAAACGGTGTTCAAACCACATCATCGCGAACGTTAGAGGTATCGCCACGAACATTAGAGCGAGAGCAATAATTCTAGTCCTAGACCTCCTCTGTAACGCAAAACATGTAACCAGTAATGTACCGAAGTTTGGCGCCATTCCACGAGCGTGTGCAATTTTGAAGCGTGACATGTTAGGTATCTATTTACTCAGCATAACTTCATCTTTCACATTATGCAAAAAAGTGGGCTAACTTTACTTTTTTTTTTTTTAATTTTTAAAGCACAAAACTGTTTTTTTTTCCAAAATAACGCGTTAAAAACATTGCTGAGCAAATGCCGTACGAGATAAAAAGTTGCAATGACTGCCATTGTATTCTCTAGGATCTTTGCTAAAAAACATATATAATGTTTGGGGGTTCTATGTAATTTTCTAGCAAAAAATTAGGATTTTTACATGTAGGAGAGAAATGTCAGAATCAGCCTGGGTGGCAAGTGGTTAAAGGGTGCCATGACAGGAAAAAGGTTGAGAAACACTGCTCTAAATGCTCAGGGATGCCAAAGGAATCTTAGGACCCCAGTGCACCCCTGGAGTAGATGTCATTAGAAGCCTTTACACATATAAAAATAATTAATATTACTTGTCTAAATAATTTCCTTGTTATCAAGGGGTGACTAAGGCTACACTGAAATATTGGGTACAGATAAGTGTTAATGAACCCCATCAACAACCAGAATTTTAAATGTGCTTATTTAATACAGATATTTATATATAGAGGGCTGATGATTTGCACAGTGCTTTACATATGATATATTGTACATTTACTGCAATCCCTACCCTCAAGGAGCTTACAATTTAAGGTCCCTACCTTACATGTATACATGCACATACTAGGGCCAATTTAAACAAGAGCCAATTTACCTACCAGCATGTCTTTGGTGTATGGGAGGAAACTCCATGCAGCTAGTTTCGCGGAGGGATTAAAACCGACGACCCTAGTGCTGCAAAGCAGAAATTCTAATCACTAAGCCACTGTGCTGTCTATCTCAAATCAAAATCCTGACCTCAACCAGATAGAACACCTTTATGATGAATTAAAGCAGAGACTTCAAGCCAGGCCTTCTCGTCCAACATCAGTGCCTGACCTCACAAATGCGCATCTGGAAGAATGGTCAAACATTCCCATAGGCACACTCCTAAACCTTGTGGACAGCCTTTCCAGAAGAGTTGAAGCTGTTATGGTGGGCCAACCCAATATTGAACCCTACGGACTAAGACTGAGATGCCAAGTTCACATGCATGGAAAGGCAGGCGTCCCAATACTTTGGTAATATAGTGTATACAGTCAGGTCCATAAATATTGGGACATCGACACAATTCTAATCTTTTTGGCTCTATACACCACCACAATGAATTTGAAATGAAACAAACAAGATCTGCTTTAACTGCAGATTTTCAGCTTTAATTTGAGGGTATTTACATCCAAATCAGGTGAACGGTGTAGGAATTACATCAGTTTGTATATGTGCCTCCCACTTTTTAAGGGACCAAAAGTAATGGGACAATTGGCTGCTCAGCTGTTCCATGGCCAGATCTGTGTTATTACGTCATTATCCCATTTACAAGGAGCAGATAAAAGGTTCCGAGTTCATTTCAAGTGTGCTATTTGCATTTGGAATCTGTTGCTGTCAACTCTCAATATGAGATCCAAAGAGCTGTCACTATCAGTGAAGCAAGCCATCATTAGGCTGAAAAAACAAAACAAACCCATCAGAGAGATAGCAAAAACATTAGGTGTGGCCAAATCAACTGTTTGGAACATCCTTAAAAAGAAAGAACGCACCGGTGAGCTCAGCAACACCAAAAGACCCCGAAGACCACGGACAACAACTGTGGTGGATGACCATAGAATTCTTTCCCTGGTGAAGAAAACACCCTTCACAACAGTTGGCCAGGTCAAGAACACTCTCCAGGAGGTAGGTGTATGTGTGAGAAAAGTCAACAATTAAGAGAAGACTTCACCAGACTGAATACAGAGGTTTCACCACAGGATGTAAACCATTGGTGAGCCTCAAAAACAGGAAGGCAGAGTTTGCCAAACAACATCTAAAAAAGCCCTCACAGTTCTGGAACAACATCCTATGGACAGATGAGACCAAAATCAACTTGTACCAGAGTGATGGAAAGAGAAGAGTATGGAGAAGGAAAGCAACTGCTCATGATCCAAAGCATACCACCTCATCAGTGAAGCATGGTGGTGGTAGTGTCATGGTGTGGGCATGTATGGCTGCCAATGGAACTGGTTTTCTTGTATTTATTGATGATGTGACTGCTGACAAAAGCAGCAGGATGAATTCTGAAGTGTTTTGGGCAATATTATCTGCTCATATTCAGCAAAATGCTTCAGAACTCATTGGACGGCACTTCACAGTGCAGATGGACAATGACCTGAAGCATACTGCGAAAGCAACCAAAGAGTATTTTATGGGAAAGAAGTGGAATGTTATGCAATGGCCATGTCAATCACCTGACCTGAATCCGATTGAGCATGCATTTCACTTGCTGAAGACAAAACTGAAGGGAAAATGCCTCAAGAACAAGCAGGAACTGAAGACAGCTGCAGTAGAGGCCTGGCAGAGCATCACCAGGGATGAAACCCAGCGTCTGGTGATGTCTATGTGTTCCAGACTTTAGGCTGTAATTGACTGCAAAGGATTTGCAATCAAGTATTAAAAAGTGAAAGTTTGATGGATGATTGTTAATCTGTCCCATTACTTTTGGTCCCTTAAAAAATGGGAGGCACATATACAAACTGTTGTAATTCCTACACCATTCACCTGATTTGGATGTAAATACCCTCAAATTAAAGCTGGAAGTCTGCCGTTAAAGCACATCTTGTTCGTTTCATTTCAAATCCATTGTGGTGGTGTATAGAGCCAACAAGATTAAAATTGTGTTGATGTCCCAATATTTATGGACCTGACTGTATATAAATAGGTATGTGAACCCCTTAGAACTAACTGGTTTTCTGCAGTAATTTGCCATATAATGTGATCTGATCCTCATCTAAGTTACACTAATGCCGCGTACACACGTTCGGACTTTCTGTCGTAAAATGTGCGATCAGAGCTTGTTATCGGAAATTCCGACCATGTGTAGGCTCCATCGCACAGTTTCCATCGGAATTTCGGTCGTACAAAATTTGAGATCTGGTTCTCAAATTTTCCGTCAACAAAATCAGTTTGCGTAAATTCCGATCATGTGTACACAATTCCAACGCACAAAGTGCCACGCATGCTCAGAATAAATTACGAGATGGAAGCGCTCAGTCTGGTAAAACTAGCATTCGTAATGGACATAGCACATTCATCACACTGCAAATTTTGAAATCTTTTAATGCAGCACATTCTCTTCTTTAGAATGCTAGAAGAATGAAGTTGTTTTGCTGCTCATATTCACACAGAGTTCTCACAAACTTCTTTCTTTATAATTTCTTGTGATCTCATGAATAATATTTTTTTCGTCAGATCTCCATAATACTTTTTTTTGTTTTCTTTTTATTTGTTTTTTTTATCAAGATCTGCATTTTTTTTGTTTTCTAGTGCTCTCCGGAATATTATTTCTCGTTTTGTGTGTCAAGTTACCACAACACCATTATTATCTTGTATTTTTTTACCTCAAGGAGGTTGGTTGGTGTCCCTTGTTAATTTTACCTTGTATTTTAGAAATGTACCTGCCTACTCACAAACAAACTGTCCTTTTTGAAGTAAAACACATAGGCAAGTATTTGTGAAAAAGAAATATGCATTTATTCTGGGTCATAACAAAATAAAGAGGAAGGCAACACTGGAGAAACTGGTGAAATTTGCGAAGCCTTTGTACCCCAGGGCACACATCAACAGTCAAAATTGGTGGCCTGAGGAGTCCATATAATAGTGAGCACAATCCGGTCCAGGACTACAAGAAATCAGGAACAGCAGCAGATGACATATCTGTCCCCTGACCACAGCCTGCATCTTTTGTCAGACCAGACTGAACCCAGGCCATCACTCTCTGGTCTTCCTTACACGTTTCCTTGCAGGCTGTGGCTCTGGTGTTGGAGGTGTGGCAGGGGGTGGAGGAGGAGGAGGAGGACCTGGAGGAGGAGGAAGAGGACCATGGTTCAACTCACAAATGTTGCCTTGGCTTGTGAGTTTGCACCTCAACCCCTTATTTAGGACTTGCAAGATCACTTCCTCACATAAGAGGCATTGGCCCTCCTCCATTTCCAGCATTTTGCAGGCTGTCATGTAGGCATAGTCCTCTTGAACACTGGGGGGGTTTCTGAGGGCCGCAGTAGCCTTCAGAAATAGGCCAATTGCTGCCTCCTTCAGGTTACTCCACTTCCTGGCACTTTTTTGTGGAAGGCCGAGGGGAGTGACCTGGGATTTGGGCAGGCTAATGGGTCCAGCCACCTCCTGGCTGCCACTTTCCACAGCCTCCTCCTGGCTGAGACTTTCCTGTGTATGAAAAAGGGGCATAGTTTTAGTTTTTGGTTCATCAATCACACACAATTTTCAGCTCATGACTGTTGCAAATTGAATTTAATAAATAGAAAAGACTATCATTCTGACCCCAGCATTTCTCATTCTTGTCACAATCATTTATGGCCACTACTGTCTAATGATATGTAAAACACTTTGGGAAATCAGAAATTAGTTATCAAAACTAACATATATTTAACATCATTAATTTGACAACCAGAAATATTTTGAAGAATGCTATACCTGACTCAAGCTGGGCTCCTGCACATGTGGCTGCCTGGAAGGCCCAAGTTGGTCATCGGAAGCCTCAGCTGGGGGAGAAGGAAGCCTTGAAGGAAGACTGGAGAGTGCTGGCCTGGGTTCAGTCTGGACTGCCAGAAAATGCAGTCTGTCGTAGTACCACAGCCTGGGTACATAAATGTCATCTGCTGTAGCTCCTGATCTCAGAGAATCCTGAAACTTCTTGCGCTCCCTAATATAAGTGCTCCTCATGCTACCAATTAGGGCCTTCAAATAGGGGATGTCTGCCATGGGGATCACCGGCTTCACAAATTCCAGCAATTGATCTAGCGCTGCCTTCCTCTTTGGTTTATTGTTATAAAAGGGGTGGTTTACCTGCCACAGACAGGGCAGCTCCCTGCACATATCAATGAATATGGGGATAAAGTCCTCATCGTTGAATAGATCCATTTTCTCTGCAAGACACAGCACAAGACAAACCCTAATGTCAGGCGAAACTCTCCTAATCTTGAATGTAGGCCTCAATCTATAAGCAGTATAGGCCACTGATGCACCAACTTAAAATTGTACCTTCGTTATAAGGATCGGCGCTTCCGTTACTTCGTCCCCCGCTTACAGATCGTACATACAACACACGCGTGTTCCGCTTTATTTACACTGCACATGTGTGAAACTCCGGCCACCCCTGATGTTCTTTCTAGTCTATTCCCTGCCCCTTGTCTTTCGGCTTGGTGGGAGAGCCCATGGCGGAGAGACAACAGCTGCATGCAGAGGAGAGCAGCAAAGACAAAAGGCCGAAGCCCCAAACCTCATGATCCTGGAGGAGACTGAAGGCCTCAATTATGGCCTTTATAGAGATGGTGGAGACGGTGGACATCTTCAAGAGGGCCGACTATGATGGGAAGTATGAACCTTATCCAAACCCAAATGTGAGAAAGGCCAAGATCATGCCTAAAGTTGTGAAGAGTCTGCGCAGGAATTTTGGGGTACGGCGATCCAAGGATCCACTGAGGAAATGATGGTCAGACCTCAAATTGAGGGAGCAGGATTTTCAGCACTCATGAGAGAGTGCTGAAAAAGAGTAAGTATTTTGTCGTGTGTTCCTATTTTTCTTCTTAACATTCGTGCTGCTCCATGTGTTTTTCTTTACTGTTGTACATTTTAAAATGGCAATTTTCATGTTCATGGGCACAGTAATCAGTCGTAGATAACATTGTTCGTTTGCCCACTTATAAGATGTTTTAGGCAGATACAGGTTAACAACATTTGTTCATGCCTATTTGTATTAAAATAAGTTTGTTGTCTAAATTGGTTTGTAACTATAATGAAATGCAAACTTGATTCAGTGTAAGGAGAGGACACTCAGCAGCTGTTTACACATCTGGATGCAGGAGCACTACTGTGGGACACCAGAATCAAACTTTTTAGGGTGTCCCACACAGGTGCTCCAGTGGGTAATAGGGGTGTCTCCATGTGTGAAACTTGTAAAAAAAGGGAAGTATTCCAGCTTTGGAAATGAAATGAAAATGTCTTTAGCTTGGAACTCTGCCAAAACAGACAATTGTACGACACTTCCAAGCAATGTTTCATATTCCTATTTCTGCCCTCCAATATCTGTGTGCTAAGTATACCTTTTTTTTATTCACATAGGGGAGAAAAGACTAGGGACGTCTGAGGACACCAGGGACCCCCCACCTCCGAAAGAAGGGGAAGTCACCAAAACACAAGCAGAGGATGAGGAGGGAGACGTTTTGGAAGTGTGCAAAATTGTCACTACAACAGGTGAGTGTCTGAGACCACAGTTTTAGGTAAGATATCTGTTCCTGCATATTTATAATACATGGTGTGTTTTTTTTTAAATGATGTGGAAGAAGAATCGCATTTCACCAGTGAAAGTGCCCAGATCCTCATCGGGGAGAGAATGGGGTGCAATCGAGATTTAGAAAATCTAAAGCAAAACATCAATGATGTTCAACAAAAAATGAAGAACATCATTGATGTTTTAGGGAGAATCTAAAACACACACAAATTTAACCCTTTTTTTTTTTGTGAATTTTGGGTTTGAAAAAAAAAGTTTTAAAGTATATTAAAAGCCAAATTTTGAAGTTGCACACAGTGCGTCAACATGTGCTATCTGCCATCAGGAGATATCAATGTACGGGTTTTGTGGGTGTGACCCCTTCCTGGCTACTAAAGTAGCTGAGAGGAAGGGGTTGTACCCCCAAAACACGTCTAATGATCCCCCATGATGGGAGCTAGCACATGTTGACATTAGGCATGGGATCAGGAGGGAAATCCCCATTTTGAATCCCAATTTGTGGGCATCTTCAAAATTTGGCTTTTCCAGGGGTGACATCACCCCATCTGATGAAGGTAATATCAACACAGTTTGGACATGCTAATGTCTGATATTGCCTTCACTTTGCCAAAGTTGGACTTTGTAAGTTCCTGAGTTCTGTATGTTATGTTTTGAAACATGCCTGTTTAACCATAAAAGGCTATTACTAATTAATGTGACAAAAAATAAATGTTATACACCAAAGATGTTGGTTTGTTCAAATACACTTTTCTAAATGCACATGTGAATGTGCTTTGAGTAAAAAAATGTCTACTCAACAATGTGTGGCTTCTTCTTTCAATGATCAAAAGCAGTTTTTGAAGTAAAAGTTGGTGTTTACAGTGACAATGTGGGTTATTTACTAAAGGCAAATCCACTTTGCACTAGAAGTGCAGTTTCATGTGCACTTTTAAGTGCACCTGGAGTGCAAAGTGGAATTTCCGTTAGTAAATAACAACCACAGTGCTTTATAATTTGCCTCAATCATGCCATTTTCATGACTCCACAAAATTCATTCATGGTGCTGAAAATTATGAATATTTTGGGGGCAGGAGGCGGAGCCTAGCAGAGCAGACATGCATTGTTAGAGCTCCACACCGCTGAGGAGAGAAGAGAAGGACAAAGCGGAGCCTGCAGGCTCAAAAGGTATCCATTTGAACCTTTTTGCCCCAGGGAACAAACTGTGAAAGTTTGGGCAGGAAATATGGTACTGGGAGGAAACCGTAGCAGAAATAAAAATCACCTCACAAAGAGCTCACAGGCACTCACTGCACCTGAAGCAGCTCCAGTCACCTCACAAGATACAGCATCAGGGCGCTCTCACAGACAGAAAATGTCACAGCAAGACTCTCCATTTGAGTCAGATACAGAACAAATCCTCTCACAAACTTCTCCACAAGCCTCCTCAGTATCCCCAGTAATATTATTACAATTTGAAAAGATGCTTCATAAGGCTTTAAAACAAACCTCAGACCAAATAACAAAAAGCCTAACCAAAGAAATAAGAGAGCTGGGAAACCGCACCGCAGCCTTAGAAATAAAAATGGATGAAATTGAAATTACAACCCAAGAAAATATAACAGAATTGGAACAATTAAAAAAAGAGAATTTAATACTTCAAACTAAGCTCGAAGATTACGAAAATAGAGCCAGACGTTCAAACTTGCGCATAAGGGGAATACCTGAAACTGTGACAGACCTGCAATCTACTATTACTGCTCTATTACAAGAACTAAAGCCAGATATCCCTATTGAACGTTTAGAACTGGACAGAGTACACAGAGCCCTCACAGCCAAAAAGAAAGATGGACCCCCACGTGATATAATCGCAAAATTTCATTATTACAGAACGAAAGAACAAATACTAATTGCTGCAAGAGAAAAAAAGGAACTTAATTTTCAAGGACACAATTATCAAATTTTTACTGACCTATCCCAACTTACTATTACTAAAAGACGATCCATGAAACCCCAACTAATGGAACTGCAACGCCACAACATTATGTATCAATGGGGCTTCCCCTTTTCAGTCAGATTTAACTACCAATGTACAATTTACAGAAGCAGATCAGCAGATGAACTACAACAAACCCTTTTAAAATTAAATCTGACAGAACCCACAAGCAGCAACACTCCCACACACAGAAGAATGGCATCATCTTCACCTTCAGGCAGCACCCAGAAAATTTCAGAACAAAATGGGAATCATCATTCTCACAAAAGAGGCCGTTATGCCACATCATCCATGGACCAAGAAGATTCAATGGACTGACATCCTAATTCCTGATATCTCTTCATTTATTATACTAAGAGATGGTTCTCTATAAAAAACCTATATTTATAACTGAATGTAACTGCATTCTGATAGTCACACACTGTGTGGTATCATGTTACATTCCAGTTATATTTCTTATTACTTCTGATTCATATAGCCTTAGAATATATAAGTGAAATAAGGAAATTCTTGTTCAGTTATATATTATCAAGTAATAACAATAGATTTATTACTTTTTAGGACAAATATATTCAATAATCCAGAAGTAATGGAAGCTTTTTCTTTCTTTTCTTAAAACAAATATATTATTACCTAACTAGTTCCTAGAATTATGTTTTTGTTTATTCTAATCTGAAGCAATACAACCTCTATTTTATGAGTTAACATATCTAAACAGTTACATATGAATAAAATATGTAATTGTTTACTCTAAAAGGGTTAAAATCCCAAAATAATTCAAACTATCTTCATCAATACCAAAGTTATTAACAGTACCTTTCTAACTGAATTATTTAGCCTAGGGCAAGACTAACCATATACAACCACCCTGGAATAAATAATTTCAACAAAAACTATATTCTGCACTCCAATTAATGAAACATCATTTTGATGTCTTTTGACATAGCACTTCTCTCCTGTAAGCGGAAGATCCGTGTACCCCCATTAGCCCTCCTCATTCTCCCAACCATATTATGTGGGAGTGTGACGAAGGCACTTATTCCCCTGAGAGAGATATTTATTCTCTTTCACGGGTAAATTGTGATTACTTGCAAAAAATAATTTATACAATGTATCTTCTAATCTCATATGTTTTTTGTTTACTCTTTACTCCAGAATTCACTGGTTTCTTTTCTATCTATTCATCTCTTCAGTCCACACAGGTTGATCTGCGCAGTCAGCTCTGCATAACAAAAAGTAAGTCAAAACTATTTGATCTATTGCCATGGCACCACTGAATATACTTTCCCTGAATGTTCAGGGAATAAATGTCCCTCAAAAAAGGACCAAAGCCTTCCGTACTTTCCATAACAAGAAGGCTCACATAGTATGCCTCCAAGAAACACACTTCACCAAAGATTCTACTCCAAAATATATTTCTCCTTTTTATCAACAAATTTACACGGCTTCTGCCTGTACCAAGCAAAGGGGAACTCTAATTGCATTTCACCGATCCACACCATTCACCTTATCATCAGAAATTAAAGACCCAGAAGGTAGATACCTGATACTCATGGGTTATATAATGGATACAGCAATCACGGTGATTTCCTACTACGCTCCTAACAAACAACCTACACCATTCCTCTCACATATATTACAAGTGATTAATACACACAAAATAGGAACAGTGATAATGTGTGGGGATTCGAACCAGGTCCTCCTCCCATTTCTAGATAAATCACCTTTTACACCATCCAAAATAACCTCTAGATTACCTTTTTCTCAACTTCTTTCCAAATACAATCTGGTAGATTCATGGAGAGAAAGTAACCCAATGAAAAAGAAATTCACTTATTTCTCGCACCCTCATCAAACCTTCACCAGAATAGATCATATTTTTCTAACAATAGGAATGATACCAGAAATTATTGCATCAGATATAATTCCGATTCCGTGGTCTGACCATAATGCAGTATACACTACTATAGCCTCAGCCATACCAAAAGCGCATGACCCAACGTGGTACTTACTGGACATAATGCTCAAACACCCACTACATCAGATGGCCATTGAACAAGCTTTAAAGGAATACATATCAATTAATAATACAACAGACATTTCCCCAATAACACTGTGGGAAGCTCATAAGCCTGTCTTGCGTGGTACAATACAAAGACAAATGGCACTATTTAAACGGGAACGCAAAAATCTAGCAAAAAAACTAGAACTCAATTTTAATGCAGCCTACATATCATTTCAAGATAATCCATCTCAGAGTACAAAATCTCATCTGGAAAAATCTAGATTGGAATACGATCTATTTCTCACTGAGTCAGTTGATAAATCCCTCAAACGCTCCAAACACAATTTCTATATGAATACAAACAAACCAGGTACATATTTGGCTCGGGCATTAAATTCAACTAACAAATCTTTCAAACCAATACGTTTGAAATTATCAAAAAATGTTTACACTTGTAATCCAGTTAAAATAGTCCATAAATTTCACTCACATCTCGCAACTTTATACAAGACAAACAATGAATTTAATCCTACAGAGGCTGAATCCTTCTTCTCAAAAATAACCTTACCTGAGTTATCTCAGAATCAAAAAAGCAGTTTGGATGAGCCTATAACTATAGATGAAGTTGCTAACGCCATAAAAGACCTAAAACTTAACAAAAGACCAGGCCCAGATGGCTACTCGGCTTTATACTATAAAACATTCTCAGAAATACTCTCTCCCATTCTCACTGAAACTTTTAACAAACTTCTAGATGGACATTCTTTTCGGCAAGAAACACTAATGGCAATTGTTTGTATGATCCCAAAACCCCTTTCTGATGATACTTCCTGTGTGAATTATCGGCCTATCTCTCTGTTAAACCTCGATATTAAATTATTAGCAAAAATAATAGCAAAACGCCTCAATAGCATTATAGGAAAATTAATACATAGAGATCAAGTAGGCTTCATGCCAAATAGACAGGAAAGGGATAATATACGCAGGGCAGTGTTATTGGCACATATTGCTAAAAAACGGAAAATCCCTTTATGTTTTCTATCTCTCGATATTAAGAGGGCATTTGACACAGTATCCTGGCAATATATGCAATATTCATTACAAAAATGGGGTTTTGGACCCCACTTTTTAACATGGATCAAAGCATTATATAATAAACCCAAAGCCTATATAAAATATGCTGGATACAAATCTGAAGCCTTTAATATCGAAAGAGGTACCCGACAGGGTTGCCCATTATCTCCCTTATTATTTGCCCTTATACTCGAACCCATGGCCCAATACATCAGAACAAACCAAACTATAACTGGCATTGAAATAGGAGGTATTACACACAAATTATGTATATTTGCAGACGATATATTACTTTTTCTATCATCACCACAGGTCTCTGGTCCTAACTTAATACCAGCTCTTGATGGATTTGCAGCCCTATCCGGCCTTATGATTAATCCTAAGAAATGCCTAGTGCTTAATATTTCACTCACAAACATGGAATTGATCCCGGCTAGGGCTGCACTCCCATTCACATGGGCAGAAAAATCAATCCCATATCTTGGAATTCATTTAACAGCATCTCATTCTGACTTATTCTCAACCAATTATCCTCCTGTATTAAGACAGATCACAAATCTAATAAAACAATGGTCGCAACTTCCTTTATCCTGGATAGGGAAGATTAATGCAATCAAAATGACTATTCTACCCAAATTGCTTTATCTATTCAGAGTCCTCCCTATTCCAATTCCTTCCTATTTTTTGAGAATAGTACAAAAAAGAGCAACTTCGTTTATATGGGGCTCTTCTAAACCACGTATACCTATACACACACTACATCTTCCCAAAAATAAAGGAGGCCTGGGATACCCTAATTTTACTAACTACTACAGAGCAGCACATTTGGCCAGTCTGTCCAAATACCATGCAAAACAGGAAATCCCATTATGGGTATTTATAGAGGCTTCAGAAAATGACCCTCTATTAATATCAAATTTATTATGGCTTGATCCTAAAGACCGCTTTAAAATTCATAATCCCATAACTAAACACTTCTTATCTCTCTGGGATAAACTAAAAACCAAATATCAGTTACAATCTCCACACAATCCTCTCCTTTCTTTTATCAGAAATCCGGCCTTTTATCCGGCATGGATCTACCCAAATTCTTTTAAAGCTTGGACAACATCAGGCATTCAGACACTAAATGACTTCATAGCATCTAAATCATTCCTTTCATTCCCATCGCTTAGAGAAAAATATGATCTACCAAACTCTGAGATATTCAGATATCTCCAAATCAAAAATTTCTATACACCATTCCTAAAGGGGGATACACCATTATCCCAATTATCCATTTTTGAATCAATCTGTACAAAAGATCCATTTGCTAAAGGTACAATTTCATCACTTTATAATCAATTATATGGAGTAGCAAATCTTAATAGACCCTCTTACGTTCAGAGGTGGGAGGAGGACCTGGGACGAACTTTAGAAGACACGGACTGGTCTAACATATGGCTCACATCTAAGTCATCCTCACCCAACATCTTAGTACTGGAGACAAATTATAAAGTCCTAACTCGCTGGTACCTTGTACCCGCTAGAGTGGCAAAATATTCACCTAATACCTCAGCTCTTTGTTTTCGAAGATGCCCAGAAATAGGCACATATTTACACATATGGTGGACGTGCCCAGTAATCCAAACCTTCTGGAAGGAAGTCTTCGTGATTGCATCTAAAATATTTAAAAAAATAATACAACCAGATCCATATTTAACTTTACTTAATCTAAAACCGGAATGGTTAACACTCTCTCAATTCAAACTTATGATCCAACTAATAACGGCTGCAAAACAAACAGTGGCCAAGGCATGGAAATCTCCTACATTGGTACTAGCAGAAACAATTCACAGAATTAATAATACAATGTCCCATGCTAAGATGGTAGCCATCGATCAAAATCAAATTCCAAAATTTGAAAAACTTTGGCATCCTTGGATAAAACAACAGTTCCTGTCAAACTTCAATGACTCTGTCCTGTTGCCATGGTAACAGATTAAATGACTTACAGAGACACCCATTCTAAGGCTTCAAAGAGAACTAAAAAGAATAATAAACTGACGAGCGGGACAACCTTGTGGACCATACCTCTACCTTTCAACCCTTTTTCTTCTTTCTCTTTCCTTTTCTCCACCTTACGATTAAAGCTCATTATCAGAATTTATTTGACCTATATACACTCTACTTGTAAACAATATGTATAGTAGGTATAAATCATTTAAATACCTACAAAAGTAACTAAGGAAATGATATATATCTTTAATTTAGGTTTACGTGAACCCAATGTTTAATATTTGAAATTTCATGATATTTACCTATATAAACCCTACTGTAAAACAATGAGCTTACTTTATAGATCCTTGTAAACTTACTTTATGTATCTTTATAACATTGTATACTCAATAAACTTCTTTTGACAAGGAAAATTATGAATATTTTTGTCAGTAATGCATTACATACATTAACAACAAAAACAAGGTGTGTGTAGCAGACCCCCAACATAATAATAGTTTGCTAAATAAAAGATTGTCACCTCATGTATCAAATAAATTACATTTGCACTATTGAAGAAAATGTCCAAAAAGAAAAGCCCATTGGAGAACCTAGGAGACAGCTAAAAGATACCCAGGCAGTAAATCAAAGGAAATATTCTTTCAGTTTAAGTTCAACAATTTAGGATAAAATGTTTCTTAATCAGTTTCTGGCATATCAATGGCCCCCCCCACCCGCAAAGTACTCAACATACTTCTGTCTTACTTCGCGGTCGCTTGGGGGGGGCAAGCCAGGACGGCCAGCTTCAAGCGCCATCAGGGTTTCTTGCTGAAGTCTGGCCTCAGGCCCAACTGAGGCTACATAGTTCATTGAATTTCTCCTTAAATAGTTGTGTAGAATGCAGCATGCAAGAATTATATGGTTAAGTTTATATTCCGCCATGCTGATTGGCGTAAGGAGTAGGCGGAACCGGCTGGCCATTATCCCAAAAGCGTTCTCCACCACTCTCCTGGCTCTGGCCAGACAGTAGTTATAAACCCTGTAGTCCGGGGTGAGGGTCCTCATGGCTTCAAAGTGGTCGGCTGGTCAGAACGAACTAACAGAAAGCACTAAAAAATAGAAAGGCCAGAGCTGAAAATCAGATACGAGCAGACAAGAACGCACTGAGGATCAAATACATAATAGAAATACGAACCCACAAGCACAAACTGAAGAGCAGTAACGATCGTAAAAGCAGGAGGCTGAAAAGCGCAAATCGTCTGTCACCAAACTTCTACTAACACGAGATTAGCGGAAGGAGCCCAAAGGGTGGCGCACTTGGTATTGAACTTCCTCTTTCTAGTGCTATTGTACGTGTTGTACATCACCGCATTCTTGACATTCAGAAATTCTGACAACTGCAAGACAAGTTTGAGCCAACATCCGTCGGAAAAAAAATCCATGGATTTTGTTGTCAGAATGTCCGATCAATGTCCGATCGTGTGTACGGGGCATAAGTCAAAACAACAAACACAATGTGCTTAAGCTGACAACACACAAACAATTCAAATTTTTAATTTCACCCATTAATGGGTTCTTCTTTACCTTATTAAGGATTCTGGCATTGTGCCTTGGGAGTCATCTTTGCTGGGTGCCCACTTCTAGGAAGAGTAGCCACAGGACTAAACTGTCTCCCTTTATAGACAAATTATCTGTTGGCTGATGGATGCCTAAATACTTGGAGATTGGTTTATATCCCTTCCTAGTCTTATGCAGATCAGCTACTCTTGATCATATGTCTTCAGAGAGGTTATTTTTGTGAGGCATGGCCCACATCAGCTGATGTTTCTTATGAACAGCAATCTTAAAATGTTTGAGTGTCTTTAATCAAACTAGCTCTAAACCACACCTCCAAACTCATTTCATTAGTTAGCTTTCATTGAAATAATTAGTCTATGAGTTCACTTACTTTTTCCTCCAGCATTGTGAATGTTTAACCCTTTTGCTGCCAGGCCCTGTGCTTCACTGTTAAACTCATGTGGCCAGATAATTTTTGCAATGTCTTCATTGTTTTTTTATTTTTCCCTTACAGCTTTCACTGTTTGTAAAAGACCCCCCAAACTATAAATTTTCTGAAAGCACATGACCAGTAAAATTAAAAGAAGGTGCTGCTGATTTTTAAAGGTGTGATATTTGCACAAATGTTTATCAAAACAATATTTTTGTTAAAATACACTAAAAGCTCTATTAGCAGATGCAAACAGAATGGCCCAAATGCAGACAGGGTGAGTTCAGGGACATGCACTTACATTGATGTCAAGTTGGGAGCTGTGACTGTGTCCATGCAGCCGCTGCGTCCCAATTGACAGGAATGGGACTACCTGTGCATTCCCATGCAGCCTTTGTGTACCAATTGACATCAATGTGACATTAATGTGACTGCCTGTATGGGGATGAACACATGTGCATTCCTGTGCAGCTAAACACAGCCCCGTCGTAGTATTCCCCTGCATCAAACAAGGCCGTACTATTTTTTTATTATTGTATTTTTTAACAGATAGAATTGTATTTTCTAATATTTTTTACAATTTTTTTTTTTTGGGGGGGAGGGGGGGACTTTTTACAGAAATCAGAGGTCTAAATAGGCTCCTTTCATGCATGCAAACCACTTGTCCATTTTCATCCATCTGTTGATGGATGTAAAATGAACAACAATGCATGTCTTTGGACAAACGGATGCTCATCCGTTGAAATCGGTTTACATCTGCATCTGTTAAGATCCCTTTTTTGAGAACAAAGGAAACCAGCAATTGCATTCAGAGTCAGCACTGACAGTCAGACAGTAAGTCAGGGAATCCTGTCTGTACACACTGCCCCCTCACTGTATACACTGCTCCTGTCCTTTCCTTCACCTCTCCTTGCACACCCCCCTCCCCCGCCACAAAGAGGACCTGTCACCTATATGCTATTGGTCCCCCATGTGAAAGCAATAAAATCATATGTTAAAAAAAATGTAACATTTAAAAAGCATACATAAAAACGGCAAGTGTGCTACACATGTTACAAATCACTGTGCATGCCAGAGTGAGATCAATAATTTTAGCACCAGAGCCCATAACTGATGACCTCTAGGGTCTTTTAAAGCATCACCTATAGAAAATATAGGCTACTTTTTTTGCTGATTCATGGGTGCACACAATTTTAATGCTTGACATGTTGGATATCTATTTACTCAGTGTAACTTCATCTTTTATATTTTACCAGAAAATTGGGTAAAACATTGTGGTTGTGCCCTAAAATTACCTTTAGTGGGTTTTTTTTTGCTGAAACTTTGCCTTTCATGATTTGTTGCGCTCATATCATGTGACATAAAAAAATTGGTAGCAACATTTACCCAATATAACAAAACAAGAATAACAGTATTCTTTTAGACAATATGGTTTAACCACTTTAATACAGGGCACTTTCGCACCTTCCTGCCCAGGCCAATTTTCAGCTTTCAGTGCTGTCACTTTTTACATGACAATTACGCGGTTATGTAACACTGTACCCAAACTAAATTTTTATCATTTTGTTCCCACAAATAGAGTTTTCTTTTGGTTGTATTTGATCACCTCTGCGGTTTTTATTTTTTGCTAAATGAATAAAAAAAGACCGAACATTTGGAAAAAAAAAGTTTTTGTTTTTGTTATAAAATTTTGTAAATAAGTTTTCTCCTTCACTGATGGGTACTGATAAGGTGGCACTGATGAGGTGGCACTGATAGGCAGCACTGATATGCGGCATTGATGGGCATTGATAGGGGGCACTAATGGGCACTCATAGGTGGCACTGGTGGGCACTGAAAGGCTGCACTGATGAGTACTTATGGGTGGCACTGATAGACAGCACTGCTGGGCACTGAAAGGCAGCACTGATGGGCATTTATGGGCACTGATAGAGTTAACTGATAAGCATCACTGGTGGTACTGGCAGGCATTTTTCTTTGCCACTGATTGACAGCTGCCTGGGCACTGATTGGCATTTCCCTGGTGGTCTAGGGTGGCATACCTGGTGGTCCAGTGGGGTGGCCATCCCTGGTGGTCCTAGCAGCATCCTGGTGGTCCTGGGCAGGCATCCGAGGTGGGGCTGTGCTGAAAAACAATCAGCGCAGACCCCCCTGTCAGGAGAGCAGCCGATCGGCTCTCCTCTACTTTGTCAGATGCGAGTGAGGAAAAGCCGATCAATGGCTCTTCCTGTTTACATCGTGATCAGCCGTGATAGGACAAGGCTGATCATGTGGTAAAGAGTCTCTGTCAGAGACTCTTTACCTAGATCCGAGTTGCGGTGTGTCAGACTGACACTGCAACAACGATCGCCGATATGCGCGTCCTGGGGACACGCATCGGCTTGATATCCTGAAAGATGTCATATGACGTCCGGTCAGGATATCGCAACCACTTTGCCGATGTAATTTTGTTATATGGCGGGCGGCAAGTGGTTAAAAATGGAATTAGTGGTACTGGGTCTAGCGGTGAAGACTAAACAGTACATGTTAGATAGACGGCAGTCAGTCTGTTACCTACCAATTGTAATAAGGGGGGAGGCATCGGTTAATAGAATATGGAATATAGTTTAGGTGGCTGGTGTAAGGTCGGTTGAGGGGTCATTAGTTACTGGTCTGGTTTAATACCATTGAGTGTATTGAAAACATTGTACTAAAGAATGTTGGGTATCAGTAGGCAGAGTTAGAAAGAAAGATTCCCAAACATCAAAAAATATGTGGAAGTCCACCCACTCCATGTGGCATATATAAGACAATCTATCTACAAACAATGGGATAGTAGGGGGTTCAAGGTAAATCCATTTATGCAGGATTGTTTTCCTTTTCACAAAAGATATACAGTTTGCTTGAACAGTTTGAGTGAACAGTTGCTTGCAGCCTCTGGAAGCTTTAACTTCTGGAATGTCTATGAGGCCAAGAAGTGCACACTCTGGAGTTAAAGGCAAATAGTTTACTAGATGGGTGTTAGCATAGTGTACCATTGCCATCCAGAATCTTTTAATTTTAGGGCACATCCAAAAGGCATAAAGCAGAGTTATCAGAATTTTTATTTTTCTATACTAAGCCACTGAATCAGAACAAGCATGCAGAAAGTAAGAACTCCAGGTCTGGATACTTGTTCCGGATCAGTGACTCAGCATTAAAGCCAGGGAATCAGCATGACAGAAAGGGAAATACTATTTTCTGAAGGAGATCACAACTGACAGCTCAGGACCTTTCCCAAACCGAGTTCTGGTGTGAACCAGCCCCCATGGCAGGTATATTTTAAAATGATACAATTTATTGGGTAATGTGATATATTGTTAATGTTAGTATTAAAAGGTGTTAGTTTTCTTCATTAGCATTTCAGCACCTTGTATTTAGTCTACCATACTCCATATTTTCTGCTTTTATTGAGGACTAATGAGATGCTGACAGTCATTTTTATATAGCAATTTAACTACTTTTCAGGATCTGGCATTAGTGGTTTAAATTTTTATCATTCATACTAGATTTTTCACTTTAACATGGAATGCATTTAAAACATCAAAGTGCAGTTGACATCGTGACCTTTCTGTAAACAGGACCAGTTCTCTGAAGTTCAAAATATTCCTTTGAGCACTGAAACTGTTAAATATTATAAGGAAAAAGAAATCCTATCAACCCCCTGTAAATTAGCATTTTCCTCTCCTCTTAATTCTGAGCGCCGGCCTCCTGAGCCTCGCGTTTATTCATGGATGAGCTCTGGGTAATTTTCAAAGCAGGTGTATTTTCTATTCTGAGGCAGCTCTAGGGCATTAAGTTAAATCACCAAATTATGCAGACACTAAGACAGAACCACCTAACACCTTGCAGGAGTTGGGGGGGGTGGGGACATGATAAGGCAGAAGTTCCAAATCCAGAACAGCAATAACACAAACACGCTTATTTTTATAATAAAAAAAAATACAAAAATTAGATGTCTTTAGAGCCAATGAGATTTCACCTCTCATTAGTTAAGAGTAAAAGGTGATTGCTGATTGGTACAAATGCTACTGGTCAAACTGCACCTAATTCAAATGAACCTGCAGCTTAACAAAAGTACAGTATGCTAACCCACTGCAGGGGACATTTAGGTGTTTTTTTTTTTGTTTTTTTATAAAAAAGAAATTTTGCAGAGCTATTCATCCTGTAAAACTGCATGTACATTTGTTCTTTGTGAATGGTGGCAAAAACAAATGTTACTAAACCATTTTCTCTCCAGGTCAAATGTTTTTCATTTATACAGAAAAGAGTAAATATGGAAAATACTGCATTATGGCCACAAGATAGAACTGATGATCATAGGAAATAAATATTTTTCTTTTAGCTGGCTCAGCCTCTCAGAGAGCCATTGTGAGACTAAGACATCTGCTCCCTCCATCTCCACAGCCCTGTGCTCCAGTGAGCGCTGGAGGGGCAAAGCAGACAGTGGTTAGTGATAGTCACTGGCTCTCGGCTCACTGAAGATTGAGAACCAAGCGGTCAGAGGTCTTTGATCGCTCAGTTCTCAGTCTTAGAAGTGGCAGGGGACAGATGCAGCTGTGATCAGTGCTGCATCCACCTAGGTGAGTATCATTTTTTTTTTTCTGGTGTTAGTACAGGTGTTAGTAATGCATGCCATAAATGCACATATACCACAGTCTGTATATTCACAAAATGCTCCTAATTGCTCTTAAGAATAATTATTAATAAAAAAAAATGAGCTCTTGGATTATATACACTGTTCTACACACAAAACGCTGTCACTTTGTCTGAGTCTGCCTTAAAGAAGTACAACTTCTTCAAGAGCAGCTGTTGAGACAACAGTGAACACTTTGGTCAGCACTAAGTAGAGAAAGGGATAAAGAGGGAGGAGGAGGTTCACCTTCCAGCAGGAAAACAACCCTAAACATACATCCAGAGCTACAATGGAATGGTTTAGATCAAAGCATATTCATGTGTTAGAAAGTCCCAGCCAAAGTCAGGACCTAAATCAAATTAAGAATTTGTGGCAAGACTTGAAAACTACTATTCACAGACGCTCTCCATCCAATCTGACAGAGCTTAAGCTATTTTGCAAAGGAGAATGGGCAAAAATGTTACTCTCTAGATGTGCAAAGCTGGTAGAGACATACCCAACAAAACTTGCAGCTGTAATTGCAGTAAAAGGTGGTTTTACAGAGTATTGACTCAGTGGGCTAAATACAAATGCACGCCACACTTTCAGATATTTAGTTGTAAAAAAAAAATTGAAAACAATTTATCATTTTTGTAACAGACTCACCCGGGACAGAGGCTATTGGAGGGGACTGAATGCAAGCCTCTTGCCCACCGATTATGGGCCCTAGCATTTGGGGGAATGGTGCTCTCTGTGCGCTGTATGCCTGGGGACCCTGGGGTTGGTGTTACTTTGGATTCAGCTACATGTCCCCCCAAAACACACAGACTCTGGGAACCCTTTATATGTCATATTAGAATGATAAGACTGAATTAAACTGTTGGGTCACATCCTGTGAGAAGATGCTAATGTCATCAACTCCACTCACCTGTCTGATGTCAGCTATAATGTGTTTAATGTGTTTAATGTAAATACGTTTAGTCTAGGTTCTAAGGGTATTCAACTCATTGTTGTTTGTTCTAATTAACCCTGTGTTGATGTTTATGGTAATGTGTGTTAATTCAATGAGCTGATCACATTAGCCACCAGCACTGGCTAGGAGACGAACAGTCTAGGCTGAGGAAGTGGGAGATTGTTGTTTGTATTGTTAATTGTAATTAGCTCCAGCTATTGTGTTTATACTACTGTGTGAAGCTCGGTGCCCACAAGTCTGTCATCTGGTCTGGGTAAATGTTTTAGTTAATTAGCTCATGTTAATTATGTTACAGTTGTATTGTTAGAAGAGGTTCCAACGGCATATAAAGTCTTGTAATTTTGATTCTAAATAAAGTGAGTTCATGTTAGCAACAAGCAAGTGTCGCCTTGTTTTGTGCTCAGAGAGGTTGGAATATCTGATATCTGTATACAGACTGGGAGGAAGTGGTATATGACGGAAGCACTCAAGCGGAGTGTGGGACGTTCCGTGACAATTTTCCTTTCACTTCATGATTATGTGCCACTTTGAGTTGGTCTATCACATAAAATGCCAATAAAATACATTTACGTTTTTGGTTGTAACATGACAAAATGTGGAAAACTTCAAGGGGTATGAATACTTTTTCAAGGCACTGTATGTGATTTATGATTTATTTATCTTTCCCTCTATGGCCTCTTGTACATGGGCTATACCGCACGTACCCTTGGGATACATTTTGGTGAACATAGGAGGAATATTTTGAATAGCTAAGATAAACACTCAGTTCCCCCGTCATTTCCAAAGCAAACATAGCAAGGATCCCGATGGCCTTATGCCCTGTACACATGACCGGTTTTCCAGTCGGAATAAACTCTGAAGGTTTTTTTGACGGAGTTCCGACGTAATTCCGCTGAAACTGTCTTGCGTACACACGATCACACCAAAGTCCGACCGTCAAGAACGCAGTGATGTACACCACGTACGACGGGACTAGAAAAGGGAAGTTCAATAGCCAGTAGCCAATAGCTTCCGTCTCGTACTTGCTTCAGAGTAAGAATGAGCTTCGAGTTTGAGTCGAACCCATGTTCGACTCGAACATCGCATGTCTGACCGTTTGTCGAATTGCGAACGTTATGGGCCATTCGCGTCAAATTCGAGTGGCGCGTCACGGCCCATAATTCACTGCGGCATCGCAGTGCATTGCTGGCTGATGATTGGCCAAGCATGCACTATGACCCACATGCTTGGCCAATCACAGCGCCGTCTGTACAGAGAGCCATAATTGGCCAAAGCCAGGTGGCTTTGGCCAATTATGGCTCAGGGGGTTTAGTACATGCCCCACACTATATAAGGCCGCCTGCATGGCAGAGTTGTGTAGTGTGTTGCGGCGGAGAGATAGACAGAGAGACAGTGTCATTTGATTTAAGTTAGAGTAGGCAGGAGAGTCAGTTAGCTGCACTTACAGTGTATTGTGTATATATATGCATCCTAGGTGTTGTGTGTGTGTGTGTGTGTGTGTGTGTGTGTGTGTGTATATATATACACACACACACACACACACACACACACACACACACACACACTGTATTCAGTTTAGCTAGATCCGTTCCTGTTATTCTCTTCCTACTGACAGGCAGGCAGGTGTTTTTTACAGTATTTACAGCTACCTGAAGAAAATTGCTGGTGTTCTTCTGATCCTATTAGTACCACAGGCAGGCAGCTGCAGTATTTACTGTTAGTGTAGTGCATCCTCTGCACAGTGTGCACCGAAAGCTACCTGAAGAAAATTGGTGGTGTTCTTCTGATCCTATTAGTACCACAGGCAGGCAGCTGCAGTATTTACAGTTAGTGTAGTGCGTCCTGTGCACCTAAAGCTACCTGTAGAAAATTGGTGGTGTTCTTCTGATCCTATTAGTACCACAGGCAGGCAGCTGCAGTATTTACAGTTAGTGTAGTGCGTCCTCTGCACAGTATGCACCTAAAGCTACCTGAAGACAATTGCTGTTGTTCTGATCCTATTAATGCCACGGGTAGGCAGCTGCAGTATTTACAGTTAGTGTAGTGCGTCCTCTGCACAGTGTGCACCTAAAGCTACCTGAAGACAATTGCTGTTGTTCTGATCCTATTAATACCACAGGCAGGCAGCTGCAGTATTTACAGTTAGTGTACTGTGTCCTCTGCATAGTGTGCACCTAAAGCTGCCTGAAGAAAATTCATGGTGTTCTTCTGATCCTATTAGTACCACAGGCAGGCAGCTGCAGTATTTACAGTTAGTGTAATGCGTCCTCTGCACAGTGTGCACCTAAAGCTACCTGACGAAAATTGGTGGTGTTCTTCTGATCCTATTAGTACCACAGGCAGAAAGCTGCAGTATTTACAGTTAGTGTAGTGCGTCCTCTGCACAGTGTGCACCTAAAGCTACCTGAAGAAAATTGGTGGTGGTCTTCTGATCCTATTAGTACCACAGGCAGGCAGCTGCAGCATTTACAGTTAGTGTAGTGCGCCCTCTGCACAGTGTGCACCTAAAGCTACCTGAAGACAATTGCTGTTGTTCTGATCCTATTAATACCACAGGCAGGTAGCTGCAGTATTTACAGTTAGTGTACTGTGTCCTCTGCACAATGTGCACCTAAAGCTACCTGAAGACAATTGCTGTTGTTCTTATCCTATTAATACCACAGGCAGGCAGTTGATTCTGCTAGCTGCAGTATCAGTATATATATATGTATATACATCCCAGCTTTGTGCAGCTACATCTCACTGCAGGCCATTAGTATGCCTGGAAGGCCAACAAGGAGAGGCAGACAGTCACAAGCCAATAAAAGAGGGTAAGCAGGCTCTGTGTCTAGTGGCAACAGTGCTGGTCGTGGAGACGGTGCATCCTCATCAGACACGCTTGACCTTTTTTTCGGCAGCTGGCCGTGTTGAGCCGCAACATGCCAAAGACTTGGTAGAGTGGATGACCAAGCCGTCCTCATCCTCCTCATCCTCTCTCACTCAGGCTCAGGGTACTTTGTCTGGAAAAGCAGCTGCCAATGCGGCCTCTTCCCTCGGCTCAATGGCATCAGTCACTGCTTCCCTAGCCCCACCATGTCCTCCTGAGGAGTCCCCCGAACTGTTTGACCACAGTGTTAAGTACGTGCTCCAGGAGGATGCCCAGCGTTTTGAAGGCTCCGATGATGGTACCCAGCTAAAGGAAGGCAGTAACATGAGCCCAGAGAGAGGGGGTGCCCAAGAAGGACAGCAATCGGGCAGTCATGTTCCCCCAGCTGCAGCATACTGCCAGCTTTGCTCCAGTGATGAGGAGGGAGGGGATGATGAGGTCACTGCCTCCACGTGGGTGCCTGATAGGAGAGAGGAGGAGGAGGAGGAGGCGGCACATCTCCAACGAGGCAGGATGCCCTCCAGGGGCCAGCTTAAGGGCAGCACACCGACTGCATTACACCGCAGAGCTCCGCATGTGCAGGGCGCTGCTGTCTCTGCGCGTTATTCCAAAAGTTCTTTGGTGTGGGCTTTTTTTGAGAAGTGTGCATCAGATACCACCACTGCAATTTGCAACATATGTCTCAAGCGTATCTCGCGTGGCCAAAACATCACCCGCTTGGGCACCAAATGCTTGACCAGACATATGTCGACCTGCCATGTAGTTCGTTGGCAAGCATACCTAAAAGACCCACATCAAAGAACAAAGCGGACCTCTCCTTGCTCCTCATCAGCTGGGATCTCCAACCCCACTATACCTTCAGTCCTCTCTGAAACCTGCACTGAGAGGAATGAAGGTGTAGAATTAGGTGTGTCACAGCCAAGTACTTGCGGGCAATCTGCTATCGGTACACCGACGTCAGATTGTACCAGGTAAATTTCCCTGCCCCAGCTGCTGCACCGCCGAAAGAAGTTTGCTCCCAGCCATCCACATGCCCAGCGGTTGAATGGTAGCTTGGCTAAATTGCTAGCACTTCAACTGCTGCCTTTTCAGTTGGTAGACTCTGCCCCCTTCCGTGAGTTTGTGGAATGTGCGGTTCCTCAGTGGCAGGTTCCCAAACGCCACTTTTTCTCACGAAAGGCGATTCCGGCTCTCTACCGGCATGTGGAAGGCAATGTCTTGGCCTTGCTGGACAGGGCGGTCAGTGGTAAGGTGCATACTACCGCTGATTCATGGTCCAGCAGGCATGGACAGGGACGTTACCTATCTTTCACTGCGCACTGGGTGACTCTACTGGCAGCTGGGAAGGATGCAGGACAGGATGCAGTAGTGTTGGAGGTTGTTCCGCCAGCACGCCTCCAAAATTCTACTAGTGGTGATTCTACCACACCTCTCTCCTCCACCCTCTCCTCTTCTTCTTCCTCCATGGCCTCTTCCTGTGCTTATTTGTCCTCGGAACCAGCAGTGCTCCTTAGGCGTTCAAGGGGCTATGCAAGCACGCAGGCAAAAAAGATGCCATGCAGTGCTTGAGCTGGTGTGCTTGGGGGACAGAAGCCACACTGGGGCAGAGATTCTGTTAGCTCTGCAGCGGCAGGTTCAGAGGTGGTTGATGCCATGCCAGCTTAAGCCAGGTATGGTGGTTTGCGACAATGGCACCAACCTCCTCTCTGCCCTCTGACAAGGACAACTGACCCATGTGCTCTGTTTGCTGTCGCAGAGGGAGCAGATGATGAAACATCTTCGGGAGGCCTTGCAGAACATTTTGTGCAACGTGTTTCCAGAGCCTGGGAGGTTACAATTTCCTGGTCCTCCTGGACAACGTGTTGCTGAGGCTTCGGTCAGTCACAGAAGGAGCGGTGGAGAAGGTGGCTGTCTGACCGATGCGTTCAGACAATTTTTTAGTCCACAGCCCCAAGGTCTGATCGGTTCCAGCAGCCAACGCCAGCGTCTGATTCACATGGTGCAGGATTACCTAGGGGCAAGATCAGACTTGGACACCTTTCCCACCGAAAATCCTCTGGGTTACTGGGTCTTGAGGCTGGATCACTGGCCAGAGCTTGCACAGTATGCAATTGAGCTACTGGCCTGTCCTGCATCCAGCATTCTTTCGGAACGTACATTCAGTGCTGCTGGAGGCTTTGTAACCGATCACAGGGTGCGCCTGTCCACCAAATCGGTCGATTGGCTGACCTTCATAAAAATGAATCAGTCTTGGATCATCAGCTACCAAGCACCTGATGCTGATGTAACCAATTGATTTTTTTTTTAATGTGAGATCCCTTCAAGACTGCCTATGCTGATGCTGAGTGACTATCCTTTTATGCTGAGAGACAATCCTCTTCCTCCTCAATTTTCATGCTGATAACTTGTAAGAACATTTTTGGTTCTGGGCACCGCCACCAGTGGCCAAGGCCCAATTTTTCAGCCCCTGTTTAACAGGGCCTGTAATTACAATTTTTGATGCAATACTTTGCAGCACGGCTCATTCCTGCGCTCCAAATATAGTATCTGTGAGGGGTTGCAGTGTTGTGGCACCAGCACCAGTGCCCAAGGCCCAATTTTTGAGCCCCTGTTTAACAGGGGCGTATAATTACAATTTTTGATGCAATACTTTGCAGCAGGGCTCATTCCTGTGCTCCAACTATAGCATCTGTGAGGGGTTGCAGTGTTGTGGCACCAGTGCCTAAGGCCCAGTTTTTCTGCCCCTGTTCAACAGGGACATGTAATTACAATTCTTGATCTAGTATTTCACAGCAGGGCCCGTTCCTGCGCCAAGAGTAACTGTGAGGGCTTACAGTATTGTGACAACAACTAAGGCGCCGATTTCTGCAGAGTATATAGGCCAGGCCCCTACTTTCAAACATCCAACTTACAAACGACTCCTACTTGCAAACGGAAGGAGACAACAGGAAGTGAGATGAAATCTACCCCTAGGAAGGGAAATTCTCTCCTGTAAGAGTTAATATATGAAAAAAGTGTCTCCTCTTCACTGATGCTTTATCACCAATACTTGTTTCACTAAAAACCCCAAATTTTCAAAAAACATTTGTCATTGGGACAGAAAGTGAGGTGAAATCTTCTGAAGAGGTGCACAGACAGCAAAACAAATGTTACAGGGGTGATAACCCTTCTCTATGTTTTCCAAAAAGCTTAAAAATAGATTTTTTGCCTGGAGCTACACTTTAAAAATGTTCAAAAGGTCAAAATTATAAACAGATTCTACTTAACAACAAACCTACAGTCCCTGACTTATTTGCGCCGCCTGTATACTGCTGTTCAGAGTATATAGGGCCTGGGGGCCCCACCCCTTTCCTTTTTTTAATTTGGGTGCGGGGTTCCCCTTAATATCCATACAAGACCCAAAGGGCCTGGTAATGGACTGGGCGGGTACCCATGCCATTTGTCTCACTGATTTTCATCCATATTGCCGGGACCCGACATTACATTAAATCCGCAAGCAGTTTTAAATGACTTTTATTCCTTTAATAATGTCATTTTGTGCAGGGACTGTTCTAAGCACGGGAAACACGTGCCACTTTACAGGCATACTATAGACACCCCTTAGGTACGATATTTAAAGGAATATTTCACTTTTATTTTTCACTTTAAGCATCATTAAAATCACTGCTCCCGAAAAAACGGACGTTTTTAAAACTTTTTTTTGCATTGATACATGTCCCCTGGGGCAGGACCCGGGTCCCCAAACCCTTTTTAGGACAATAACTTGCACATTAGCCTTTAAAATTAGCACTTTTGATTTCGAACGTTCGAGTCCCATAGACTTTAATGGGGTTCTAAAGTTTGCGCGAACTTTTGGTCCGTTCGCAGGTTCTGGTGCGAACCGAACCAGGGGGTGTTCGGCTCATCCCTACTTCAGAGTATGCATCATTTTTGTTTCGTAGGAACAGCATACAGACGAGCGTTCACGATAGGAATTGGTTCCGTCGGAAATATTTAGAACATGTTCCATTTCTAGGTCCGTCAGAATTTTCAAAAAAAAAAATGTCTGATGAGACATACACATGATCGGAATAGACGATGAAAATCTTCCGTCGGACATGCCGCTCGTGTGTACGCGGTATTAGGGTATTTGGAATTGAAGCGATTTACAGGAGATGTTGTTACTGGTATGAAACACAGTCGAGAAGCCTTCTGGATCCATTGTTTGTATACTCTAACACAGTGGTTCTCAACCCGGTCCTCAAGTAGCCCCAACAGGCAGGCTTTCCTTTATTTTGCACAGGTGCTTTAAATCAGTCGATGGCTTGGTATTTTGGACAGCTATTTTATCTACGAGAAATTCCCAAAACATGGCCTTTTGGGGGTACTTGAGGACCGGGTTGAGAACCACTGCTATAATACCTAGAGGGCTTAATGTGGACCTGGAGATCCATGCAGTGGTATGATTACATCTTAGACCACTAGAGGAGACAGCGAGTTCCTCTTGGATATGTGGAGTGACAGGATTCAGAGGATAAGTTTGCAAGTTGGATTTTTACAATAAAAATTACAAGTTTATCACATTGAGGAATTAGTAGTTTTTAGAGACAGATATAATTATATCTATTCCCGCTTAACAGTATCAACTGATTACCACTTCTGATAAGTAAATCAATTAATCATTTCTTCTATACTATTTATTAGGCACTTTATGTATTTATTACATGGATACTGGAGTACAAATGTGTGCATATGTTTATTCATCAATTATATCCTATCTTATCGTATCCATTAATATCATGGTTAATGTGGTTGTTAAGCCACTATATTATATTTATGCCATCCCATCTGTTATATAATGCTATGTGTCCCAGTGCTATATAAGAAAAAAATTCAAATTTTTACCTTATCTCAGAGCTTGTCCCAGCGCTCACGTGACTTCTTGGCTCTCTCTGCTCCCTGGCTGACAGCTATAGCGGGAGGGGCCGAGAACTCGAGGAGTCACATGAGACGCTCTAAAATAAGGTAGAAATCTGCATCTTTTTTATATAGCACAGGCAGTGTGACACATAGCAGGGCTCAAAATTTAAGCTACTAGCCAGGCCTCAAAGGGTTACTCGCCATCAGTTGCCCCACCCAACCCCTACCCTGCCCCTAATTTTGTCCCTAAACACGCCCTCAAAAATTATCTCATGAAATGACACTTAATATTTATTTTTATAACTTAATTATGCATAAAACATTTAACAACAACTATCAGTGCCCATCAGTGCAGCCTCATCTGTGCCCATCAGTGCAGCCTACCTGTGTCCATCAATGCCGCTTCACCTGTGCCCAACAATGCAGCCTACCTGTGTCCATCAATGCAGCCTCACCTGTGCCAAACAATGCAGCCTACCTGTGTCCATCAATGCTTCTTCACCTGTGCTCATCATTGCAGCTTACCTGTGTCCATCAATGCAGCCTACTTGTGTCCAACAATGCATCCTCACCCATGCCCAACAATGCAGCCTACCTGTGTCCATCAATGCTGCTTCACCTGTGCCCAACAATGCAGTCTACCTGTAACCATCAAAGCCGCCTCACCTGTGCCCAGCAATGCAGCCTATCTGTGTCCATCAATGCTGCTTCATCTGTGCACAACAATGCAGCCTACCTGTAACCATCAATGCTGCTTCACCTGTTCCCAACAATGCAGCCTACCTGTGTCCATCAATGCAGCCTACCTGTAATCCATCAATGTTGCTTCACATGTGCCAAACAATGCAGCCTACCTGTGTCCATCAATGCTGTTCAACTTGTGCCCAACAATGCAGCCTACCAGTATCCATCCATGCTGCTTCACCTGTGCCCACCAATGCAGCTTGTGTCCATCAATGCTGCTTAATCTGTGCCCAACAAGGCAGCCTACCTGTAATCATCAATGCTGCTTCACCTGTGCCCATCAATGCAGCCTACCTGTGTCCATCAATGCTGCTTAACATGTGCCCAACAATGCAGCCTACCTGTAACCATCACTGCTGCTTCACCTGTGCCCAACAATGCAGCCTACCTGTGTCCATCAATGCTGCTTAACCTGTGCCCAACAGAAGGGAGCTGTGGATGACAAAGGCACATAAACTGACCATGGTGTCAGGGTTCAGCAGCCATGATAAACCGTGGTCAGTTTACAGGGGGAGGGCAGAACCAGGCAGGACACTTTAAAGTCACATTATTATTTTGGCAATTGTTATATAAACATGATGGAAGAATTTTATTTGTATTTGAATTTTATATACTGTATATACATTTACATTGAGTATAAAAAAAACTGTAAGGACAGCATAAAGAGTACTGAGTGACTTTATAGGTGTATTATCTTTCAAAAAAGATGGACATGCATCAATTACATTAAAAAACTAATTTTATTGAGTTTACTTCAACCCAACCTAGGGGGCTCTGTTCATCTTAATATCATGTGCATGTTTTTAATGACTCAGGTTGTATTTTTTTTTTGGATTTTAATCTTTTGAACGCGATACGTTGGGTTAAGGTGGATTTAATAAAAAAAATTTTTAATGTAACTAATGCATGTCCATCTTTTTTGAGAGATAATACAACTATAAAGTCACTTTATGCTGTCCTTACAGACAGTTTGTTTTTCATGACTTGATGATGGGATGTGGTGTTGGACAGCTCCAAATGAGACCCTTGGTATTAGTACTGATTTATATACATTGAGTATTATACAATATATATATATATATATATATATATATATATATATATACACACATACAGTTTTTTTATGTTTACTTTTATGTGGTGATAACAATTCCTTAGTATTTTTATTATGACTGTAGATGTCATATTGGGTTGTTTCACATTTCCACCAGGCTCAAATATATGAGCCTACTAGTGACACCATTATTTATATTATATTATTGTTGTCATGGTAACACATTTAATATTCCAGGGGCTTAGATATTTATTTCATATGAAGCCCCTCTATAATAATAATGTTGTTGTTATTATTGTACTGATTCAACCACCAGAATCTATGGTGAAAGTTGGCCTCTCATATATTTTTTTATATGCATAGAGTAGGGTTGATTTACTAAAACTGGAGAGTGCAAAATCTAGTGCATCTGTGCATAGTAAGCAATCAGCTTCTAACTTCAGCTTGTTCAATTAAGCTTTGACAACACAACCAGCAAGCTTATTGGTTTCTATGCAGAGCTGCACCAGATTTTGCACTCTCTAGTTCTAGTAAATCAACCCTAGTATGTATTTATATTTTCTGTTTTTTACACTTTTACCCTCATCTTCCCAATCAGTGCTCTGTAAATCATTTAAAAAAAAATATATTTGCTAGGGTTTATGGATTAACCCTAGTTCTGCCCACCCCTGGGTCCCCTTATGCAGCGTACACACGAGCGGACTTTCCGACGGACTCAAGTCCGGTTAAAAAATCCACTCGTCTGTATGCTAGTCCGACGGACGAAAACCCAGGCTAGGGCAGCTATTGGCTACTGGCTATCAACTTCCTTATTTTAGTCCGGTCAGACTTTGGTGTGATCGTGTGTAGGCAAGTCCGTTCATTCAAAAGTCCATCGGAAGTACGTCAAAAGTCTGACGAAAGTCCGCAGGAATGGCCATCAAACCTTTGTTGTCGAAAAGTCCGCTCGTATGTACGCGGCCTTAGACTCTGTTTTATTACAGTAAGGGATTGCTCTGTCAGCTTATGCAGCTTCCAGGGTGCATCATGAGTGATGATCAGGGCACCTCCAGGACTGAACTTTCGGTTGTTTTAGAACTACTGTATATGCATGTTCACATAAATTTAATTATTGTGTATGTATTCCATTCTTGTTCATCATATGCATTGGGATGTTACATATATTATATTATATAGAGATCCTTATAATGGATACTGATATCATCATAATTCTAACATGCAGGGGCCTTGGCTTAGGAGCTACCCGAGGCATTTGGATATGATTGCATTACAGTATGCCTTTATGTTTACTTCTTTCATTTTTTGTTTATATTCTTATCTCTAGTTCCACTTATTTGTTATATATAATTTTATCATTGGTATGATAAGCAGTGTGCATTTGAGCTCTGGTGTTTGGTTTTGGCTGTTCAATACATTGGTCCCTTCCCCTTTTGCAGGAGGGACATTTGGTGAGAATCTCTCTTTAAGAGGAAATGTGATACACAGACCACGTTTGCTCTGCGGAAGGTCCCTTGAAACACATCAGCTGGTAAGCCTGAGTGATGTCTGGGATGTATGATCTTCTTCTCTATTAGGGCCACCCTGTCACTTGAGTTGTGCTTTTATCATTGTTTTAGCGTATGGCTTTTGTGAGTATGCACTCATTGGTTTAATTTACTAATAAAATGACCATAAACATTTGGTAATGCACTAAGCCTTTGCACCCTCTGGCTTCCGCTTATGTTTATGGGGGTGGGAGCAGGTTTAAGTTTAGATGTTTCATGTGTAAAGGTCCTCTTACGGTACTCTTAGATTTGTGTCACCATCAATAATTGAATACACAACTTGTGAATCACTAAACATGGGGTATATAGATGAAGTCCATCAAGCGAATCAATGATTAATGAATAATTAAATGTCCCACTGGATAAAGGTGGATAAACATGGACAGGAGCTGATGTTCCAACATAGGCAGAAGGTTAAATCCCCAGGAAGAACACATCAATCAGATATAAAAATCTTGGTGCAGATAGTGTGTGGAAAACTCTTACCAGATTTAATAGACTCCCATGTCAGCGACAGGGAATCACATGAGCAGGGTGCCACTCAGGACGCTGGAAAGGATGTCTGGACGCTCAAACCCTCCAGGCTGGACTCTGCGTGGATCTCCGGGGCCACCAGGTAGGTCCTCACAGTGGATAACCAGGACACGGATCAGAGGAAATCGGACATCTCTCATGAGACTGAAGTAAGAGCTGGATTCTCATTCAAATATTACGTGGAAAAAGAAAAAAAGGGCCTCCACATAGTGTAGATGAAAAATGGAATGGTTTTTTATTGCTAAAAAGCCTGATTACAATAAAAATGTGATCACAAATATAAAAACAAAGTGGGCAACATGGAGGATGCTGAAAAAGCCCGACGCGTTTTGACCCATAGGTCTTCTACTGGGGCATAGAACCTCTACTCCAGGTTGCCTTATATTTATAAATAAAATACTTGATACAAACCAATTACATCAAATACCATTCAGACTTCCTCATTGGATGGATGAGGTCACCTGATCATACCTGGCTAAACATGGTCAGGAAGTAAGCATCTGGTTTTCATTGGTTATGTTTAGTCAAATGGCTCAGTACTGACTGACAGGCATCTAACTGAACCAATCATAATAAACAGTGAAATTCACAGCCATACATGATAGGTAGATTGGAACTAAAGACATCACACTGAGTTTTTCATTGCTGACACTTAAAGGATGACTTAAGGTCGCAGAAATGCATAAAGCCAATCAGGGCTTGTGCATTATCTGACAGGCGGATCTGACGGCCAGTCAGAGTCGAGACCGGAAGTCTCGTCTGAACAGCCGCCCCTCCGCGTGTCAAACAAAGGGAAGTGACGTCAGGCTCAAGTGTGCACCTGACCTCTATCCCTCATCACGTGGTTGAATACAGAGACTCCATGGGCTCAAACCGGGGAGATGTGTATCGAAGCAGCCAGACCAGAAACTGTGTCTAGCGCTCCTCCCACGTCTCAACGGTGGCTCAGCTCGACCAAAGGGGGACTCTCGCAGCGCGCCGGGAACGTCTACAGCGTTACACTGCGCATGCGGACTTTAACATAAGCATTGGAGTCATCCAATCTACAACGGGAACCTAACAGGGTACTGAAGGGATTGCAACTAAACGGCACCAGGGGGTCACGGCATCACCACTGGAGTCCCCTGGTGGGGGAAATAACTCCCGGAAAGCCCAGGGTGACATAAGGATAACTCTATGAACTGGGGGTTTTTCAAAAAATTCATGCTGAAAAACTCACATATTATTAATGCCATAAAATAAACATAAAATGGACATCCAAAAAAATATAAATGTGGGGATCTCAGAAATGACTTCCTGTGATAAATATATAACTAAAACGAATTGGTAATAGCCAAAAAGAAAAAAGAAAAATATATGAAAAAAGGAGGAAGAAAGATGAAAATATGTGTATTGAAAGAGAATCTCCTAAAGGAGAAAATCTCTCCCAATAACCATCTGTAGATGTACATACATCTCCATCGATCTTGGGTGAGTATAAATATCGGTCAGTGAATGAATCGCCCACACCAAAATGACTAAAGGTGTGTGACAATCCATGGGGCGTGGTAAATCTGAATATGTGAACTAATGTGAAAAATAAAAATGAAAAAAGTGGACAAGTTAATCAACACTCAGGATTGATTAATAAAGGAGTTGAGGTCCCACTCCACGTTCAACCCAAACAGGAAGTAGGACCTCAACTCCCATATCCAGTACGTCTCGAGGCGTGAAACGCCTCGCAAACGTGACTCCCCCCTCCAATGCGGGACAAACCTATCTATGACTTGAAACAAGGTTCCGGTGGGATCTTTATTGTGGCACTCTAAATAGTGACGTGGTACTGTATGTTTGTCCTTACCCTTCTTGATCCCAGCCACATGCTCGTTAACACGAACAGAAAAAGTTCTAATCGTGCGACCCACATACTGCTTGTGGCAGGGGC
Source organism: Aquarana catesbeiana (assembly GCF_042186555.1). Taxonomy (NCBI): domain Eukaryota; kingdom Metazoa; phylum Chordata; class Amphibia; order Anura; family Ranidae; genus Aquarana; species Aquarana catesbeiana. The sequence continues at coordinate 105,841,442 of NC_133334.1, read as the reverse complement.
AAGTCAGCAAGTAGACAATATATTGTGAGGAACAGGTAGTAAAGTGCTTCATTTGGTATATGCGAGACATAACAGTAGACTGAAAAGTAACACTCTTGCGTCTTCCTCCAATATTATGGAGGCACACTTTGCACTTACGGCAAGGGTAATAATCCTCGCACTCCTGAAAAAAGGAAACCTTCTTGGGGGGGTCTATTACATTTGGAGCAATTTGCCCCTGAATAGACCGGGCACCCCTAAAAACAACAGCTGCCTGTTCGGGCAAAACCGAACCTAACAGTCTGTCATTTAGGAGTATTTTCCAATGTTTTTTTACAATAGCCTTGATATGTTTAGACTGAATGGAATGGGTGGTGAAAAAAGACCACTTAGGAAGTGGTTTTAGGGCGCTCCATCAAAGTGGAATTCCTTTCAATACATAATGCCCTATTAATTTCCCCATCAAGAAGGTCAGGGTCATAACCTTTTTCAAGAAATCTGCCCCTAAGAACATGGGATTGTGATAAAAAATCCAAAGTTCTAGTACAGTTATGCCGTAGTCTTAAAAATTGGCTACGGGGCACTGACCTAAGCCATTGTTCTTGATGACAGCTGTCAACCGGAATGAACCCATTCCGGTCGGTGGTTTTGAAATATGTACGGAACTCGAGATGTTGTTGTACAACAAAAATTTCTAGATCCAAAAAATGCACCATGGTGGTACTAGCTTCATAACTCAGAGATATCCCCCTGTTATTGGTGTCGAGGGTGTTCATAAAGTTATCTAGGGATGCTCGGTCACCATCACATAGGAGGAGGATTTTGTCTATGTACCTGGCCCAGAGAACCAATTCAGGTCTCTGGGCAGCATAAACGACATCCTCCTCCCACTGGGCCATGAAAAGGTTAGCGAGGCTGGGGGCAAATTTAGCCCCCATTGCCACGCCCCTCTTCTGCTGGAAAAACTGGTTCTGAAACCAGAAATAATTATGCCTGGTGGCAAATTTTAACAACTGCATAATGAAATTGCGTTGTAATGAGGGAAGTCTCCTATCCCTAAAGAGGTGGTTCTCAACAGCCTCGAAACCCAAATCATGGGGTATGCATGTATATAATGCTGCCACATTGGCTGTGACTAGAAGCATCCCCTCTGTAATTTGGACAGGCTCCAGGCTCCAACAACTTAATTGTATCCCTAGTGTCTTTTAGGTAGGAGGGGGTAGACCGGACCAAAGGCTGCAGGTAAAAATCAACGTATTTCCCAATCGGCGCCATGACCAAATCGATCCCGCTGATGATGGGTCGGCCGGGGGGATTGATGCAGTCCTTATGGACTTTGGAAGATAATATATGGCGGGAATACGTGGAACCTGGGGAACTAAAAAGCATTTTTCTTTTTTGTTTAAGATCCCTAGGGAGAAACCCTCTTCAACCAATTCAACCAAAGCCTTTTTAAAGGTTACTGTAGGATCTTTGGGAATAGGGCTATAAGTTTCAGAATCATTAAGGATCCTGTTCATTTCTTTAAGGTAGTCAGCCTTATCCAAAACTACAATGCCTCCACCTTTATCCGCGGGGCGGATAATAAGGTTCTTATTTTCGCATAGTGTTTTAAGGCCTATCTTGATGTCGGATTTGACATATAAACGTTTCTTCTTTTCTGTTATTTTATCAAAGTCATCTAAGACCAAACTTTTGAAAACCTGAATGGATGGAGTTAAAGTGCCTGGAGGATTAAATAGAGACGGATTCGACAGTCCCGAATAGACCACATAAGGGTCCGAGGGAACTGTGTCCGTAGGGGGGGCAACTCCATTATTAGGAAGGGACCTAGAAGGAATGGTTGCTGATGAAATGGCCTGATGGGTGGGAGGAAGAGTAGGCTTAGTTAAGAAATGTCTCAGAATACTAAGCTTGCGCGTAAATTTGAGAACATCAATAAATGTGGAAAATTTATTGAGAGGTTTTGGGGGAACAAATTTGAGTCCTCTGTCGAGAATTCATTTCTCAGCCTCTGTCAATGTAGCAGAACTCAAATTAAAAATACCTGTTCCTCTTATGTTCTTTTTCTTTTGGCTTTGGACCCTCCTCCCCCCTCTGGTCCCTCTTTTCTTTCTGAATTTCCCAGATGGCTTTCTGTAGTTCTCTGAAAATCCGAAGGTTAACTGGGGCCCGGCCTATTTTGGTTGTACTTATATGGAGATAGATAATAAAAATCATCCTCTCTCTCATAATGAGGATATGTCTCACCATACATTTCGTAGGGGACACTATCCCTGAGAGGAGTGAATCTATTATTAACATGAATCGGAGTATGGTAATTATGATCAAGGTTCTGCCGTTGTGGCGCACGGTAGTTGAGAATTGACATAGTTAGAGGGGGAAACCTTGTGTTGCTCTTATAATATGAGTCCATAGGGTATCCTTTGGGCTGACCTCTTACCCTCGAGGCACCTCTCCCTCCCTGATTACTGGGTGGAGGGGGGCCTCGAGATGATCGGGGAGGTCCCTGTGCTGAACCTCTTTTAGTGGATGCAGACTCCTTGGGTTCTGGTTTATAAGGTGGTTGATAAACAAGTGTTCGATCTAAGTTGGCTGCAGTGGTCATGGAGATCTCCATGGATGAAGATTCTCCACTGGAAGCAGAAGAGGTGTTAAGTTTCTTCTGCCAGTTAAAAACTGAATTTGTAGTATAATCTGTAAAGTCTCTATTATACTTTTTTTGTTTTTTATTCCTTTAGTCTTTCTCTTCTTTTTCTAAAGTGTTTCTCAAGTTAGTAGATAATGAAATGTATTCTGCAGAGGTCTTGTGTGGGATCAACTTGTCCCTCAACTCCCTAATTTCTATGTCAATGAGGGACAATTTGATCTGTTTTTTGTCTAATAGGAATCTCAGTAGTTTTAAACCTTCTTTGTTGAAATATTTGAACCACGATTCCAAATCGGATTCATCCTGTTGGGGGTGGATATCCCACCTAAGACCTCTGGGGACCATCTGTTCCTTAACATATTGTTCTAGGAACGCTGTGTTCCACTGTAGGTGGAGTTCGCTGATCATCAGGTTTTTAAGTCTGACGAACAGGCCTCCTATTTCTGAGTTTGAATTTGTATTTGTAAATACACCTTCCGTGTTAAGGGACCTGGAGGTCCTATAATTAAACACATCCATAGGGACAAGTGAGTAAAAGGGAAGTGAGTGAATGAATAGCTGCTGTGTACAAAAGTCAAGTGGCTAAATACAAATAATGAAAATAAACACTGCGCTATCAAAAAATAAAAGAAAAAAAGCAGCTACATACAGTGTGACAACAACAATATAAACATGGTAAAAAAATGTAGCGCATATAAATCAAATGTGAAAAAACACAAACGGTACTTTTAGATTGGTGTCACCATCAATAATTGAATACACAACTTGTGAATCACTAAACATGGGGTATATAAGTGAAGTCCATCAAGTGAATCAATGAATAATTGAATGTCCCACTGGATAAAGGTGGATAAACATGGACAGGAGCTGATGTTCCAACATAGGCAGAAGGTTAAATCCCCAGGAAGAACACATCAATCAGATATAAAAATCTTGGTGCAGATAGTGTGTGGAAAACTCTTACCAGATTTAATGGACTCCCATGTCAGCGACAGGGAATCACATGAGCAGGGTGCCACTCAGGACGCTGGAAAGGATGTCCGGACGCTCAAACCCTCCAGGCTGGACTCTGCGTGGATCTCCGGGGCCACCAGGTAGGTCCTCACAGTGGATAACCAGGACACGGATCAGAGGAAATCGGACATCTCTCATGAGACTGAAGTAAGAGCTGGATTCTCATTCAAATATTATGTGGAAAAAGAAAAAAAGGGCCTCCACATAGTGTAGATGACAAATGGAATGTTTTTTTTATTGCTAAAAAGCCTGATTACAATAAAAATGTGATCATAAATATAAAAACAAAGTGGGCAACATGGAGGATGCTAAAAAAGTCAGACGCATTTCGACCCATAGGTCTTCTACTGGGGCATAGAACATCCACTCCAGGTTGCCTTATATTTATAAATAAAATACTTGATACAAACCAATTACATCAAATACCATTCAGACTTCCTCATTGGATGGATGAGGTCACCTGATCATACCTGGCTAAACATGGTCAGGAAGTAAGCATCTGGTTTTCATTGGTTATGTTTAGTCAAATGGCTCAGTACTGACTGACAGGCATCTAACTGAACCAATCATAATAAACAGTGAAATTCCCTGGCGGGCCACAGCCATACATGATAGGTAGATTGGAACTAAAGACATCACACTGAGTTTTTCATTGCTGACACTTAAAGGATGACTTAAGGTCGCAGAAATGCATAAAGCCAATCAGGGCTTGTGCATTATCTGACAGGCGGATCTGACGGCCAGTCAGAGTCGAGACCGGAAGTCTCGTCCGAACAGCTGCCCCTCCGCGTGTCAAACAAAGGGAAGTGACGTCAGGCTCAAGTGTGCAACTGACGTCTATCCCTCATCACGTGGTTGAATACAGAGACTCCATAGGCTCAAACCGGGAGACGTGTATTGAAGCAGCCAGACCAGAAACTGTGTCTAGCGCTCCTCCCACGTCTCAACGGTGGCTCAGCTCGACCAAAGGGGGACTCTTGCAGCGCGCAGGGAACGTCTACAGCGTTACACTGCGCATGCGGACTTTAACATAAGTTTAACATAAGTATTGGAGTCATCCAATCTACAAAGGGAACCTAACAGGGTACCGAAGGGATCGCAACTAAATGGCACCAGGGGGTCACGGCATCACCACTGGAGTCCCCTGGTGGGGGAAATAACTCCCGGAAAGCCCAGGGTGACATAAGGATAACTCCATGATTCTCTTTCAATACTCATATTGTCATCTTTCTTCCTCCTTTTTTCATATATTTTTCTTTTTTGCTATTACCAATTCGTTTTAGTTATATATTTATCACAGGAAGTCATTTCTGAGATCCCCACATTTTATATTTTTTTGGATGTCCATTTTATGTTTATTTTATGGCGTTAATAATATGTGAGTTTTTCAGCATGAATTTTTTGAAAACCCCCCAGTTCATGGAGTTATCCTTATGTCACCCTGGGCTTTCCGGGAGTTATTTCCCCCACCAGGGGACTCCAGTGGTGATGCCGTGACCCCCTGGTGCCGTTTAGTTGCAATCCCTTCGGTACCCTGTTAGGTTCCCGTTGTAGATTGGATGACTCCAATACTTATGTTAAAGTCCGCATGCGCAGTGTAACGCTGTAGACGTTCCCTGCGCGCTGCGAGAGTCTCCCTTTGGTCGAGCTGAGCCACCGTTGAGACGTGGGAGGAGCGCTAGACACAGTTTCTGGTCTGGCTGCTTCGATACACGTCTCCCCGGTTTGAGCCTATGGAGTCTCTGTATTCAACCACATGATGAGGGATAGACGTCAGGTGCACACTTGAGCCTGACGTCACTTCCCTTTGTTTGACACGCGGAGGGGCGGCTGTTCGGACGAGACTTCCGGTCTCGACTCTGACTGGCCGTCAGATCCGCCTGTCAGATAATGCACAAGCCCTGATTGGCTTTATGCATTTCTGCGACCTTAAGTCATCCTTTAAGTGTCAGCAATGAAAAACTCAGTGTGATGTCTTTAGTTCCAATCTACCTATCATGTATGGCTGTGGCCCGCCAGGGAATTTCACTGTTTATTATGATTGGTTCAGTTAGATGCCTGTCAGTCAGTACTGAGCCATTTGACTAAACATAACCAATGAAAACCAGATGCTTACTTCCTGACCATGTTTAGCCAGGTATGATCAGGTGACCTCATCCATCCAATGAGGAAGTCTGAATGGTATTTGATGTAATTGGTTTGTATCAAGTATTTTATTTATAAATATAAGGCAACCTGGAGTAGAGGTTCTATGCCCCAGTAGAAGACCTATGGGTCGAAAAGCGTCGGGCTTTTTCAGCATCCTCCATGTTGCCCACTTTGTTTTTATATTTGTGATCACATTTTTATTGTAATCAGGCTTTTTAGCAATAAAAAACCATTCCATTTTTCATCTACACTATGTGGAGGCCCTTTTTTTCTTTTTCCACATAATATTTGAATGAGAATCCAACTCTTACTTCAGTCTCATGAGAGATGTCCGATTTCCTCTGATCCGTGTCCTGGTTATCCACTGTGAGGACCTACCTGGTGGCCCCCGGAGATCCACGCAGAGTCCAGCCTGGAGGGTTTGAGCGTCCGGACATCCTTTCCAGCGCCCTGAGTGGCACCCTGCTCATGTTATTCCCTGTCGCTGACATGGGAGTCCATTAAATCTGGTAAGAGTATTCCACACACTATCTGCACCAAGATTTTTATATCTGATTGATGTGTTCTTCCTGGGGATTTAATCTTCTGCCTATGTTGGAACATCAGTTCCTGTCCATGTTTATCCACCTTTATCCAGTGGGACATTTAATTATTCATTAATCATTGATTCACTTGATGGACTTCACTTATATACCCCATATTTAGTGATTCACAAGTTGTGTATTCAATTATTGATGGTGACACCAATCTAAGAGTACAGTTTGTGTTTTTTCACATTTGATTTATATGCGCATACATTTTTTTACCATGTTTATATTGTTGTTGTCACACTGTATGTAGCTGCTTTTTTTTTCTTTTATTTTTTGATCACACAGATAATGAAAATAAATACTGTGCTATCATTAGAATTAGGTTTTGAAAATTTGTTTGTGTATTATTCTGGCGTATTTATGGATTATTTTCACAATTGTACTTTCAAGTAAAAAATTTACTAAACCACAACCTATAACTGTATTGTCATTTAAATGATAAAAAGCAGAGAGACAGATGGTTTACTGCACATTTGTTAGATGATTGTTGACCAATGACAGCAACCAACAGCAAAGAGGCAACACACAAAATAGATGCTTGCATGAGCATGTACACACTTATGTTCATATGCATATAAACATATAGCTATTTTTAAGGCAGAATATAAATATACAGTCATATAGACAAAGGTCCAGTATAGTAGCCAATAGATTTAGGTTTACATCCTTCAGAAGGGAGTTAATAATAACAAAGCATTTTAGAAGACTTGCAGCAACTAACCACATTATTTCGAGCCTTGATATCCTAAATCTGATAGTAAGACCACACACAGTATATAAAAGAAAAACCTCCTACTAGTGTCGTTTTGGTAACTACAAATCTTTATGCTTGCCTGTGGCAAATGTAACAGATGTAACTAGAAATAATGTCACAACAAAACTATTCTAGTCCCAAGTGTGCATCAAGCATCAACTTAACTTTTTTAGTATTAAAAAGCTTTTACATAGGCCTACAGGTATGGCATTTGTGTTAACTAATATTTTAACAAATACAAATCACTATGTAATTAAATTATATAGTTTAAAATTACTGGGCCCCTTGCCTGCATAGGCAAATTTATGTAAAAATTTAATTTAGTCTTTAAAGGAAACCTGTTATGAGGGAACCATTGAAGCCACCATTAGGGATCTCTACCTGTAGAAATGCTAGCTGCTTGGATATGTTGTTGACCCTTTTTCTAGTAGAGTGGGTGGTAGTAAGTGGGTGGTACTTCCTCCATGTTTCCCTCCTCATTGGGCACCAAGTGTGGGTCACATAGGAGGCCTAGCCCAGGGTGGGTTCTTCTGTGCTATGCTAGGCACCTTGAATAGGGTCACTGCCTTACACATGGGGTACCTTTACTTGAGTCATGCTCACCAATGCCCTGGGACAGAGTGGAAGTCACTTTTAGGGATAACTCAACCTTAAAACGTTTGTTAACCCAAAGAAATAAAAACCCTGCTCCTTTAAAGCATGTTATACAGCACAGTGCTTGTAAAGTGTCATTTGGCCCCCTGTATCACCTGAAATACCTGGATGATCCTGCCAGTTTCTACCTTCCCTCTGTACATGGACCACGATATATTAGGGCTGCTGAGCCCTGAAACCATTGTCAATGTACGTGCCTCCATCATACGCTGCTATCTGCAGCTCTCCTATGTCTTCCTCTGTCCTCCTCCTCCCCCTCCCCTCCCTGTCATCTCTCACTATCGCTGATCTGCTCCTCTCCCCACTGCTTCAAAACTAACTGATCTGTATATAATCCCCTGTCACATAAAAAGCTGTATCCTAGTGCCTGTGCTTTATTTAAAAAAAAACAATTTCTACCTGTTTTAACAGTGTCTTCCAGTGATCACATGACTCCAGGCTCTCTGCTCCTCTCCTCTCTGGCTGACGTCAGCAGGGGAATCTCGGCCCCCACCCACTGGAGATATCAGACAGGGAGAGCCGAGAGCCTGCAGTCATCTTATCGCTGGAAGACACTGTTAAAACAGGAAGAAATCGTTTTTTATTTTTTTTATGAAGCACAGGCACCGGGATGCAGCTTTTTATCTGACAGAAAAAGAAAATGAAGTAGATGTGGCGCTGTTCTATTCTGTTGTGCACCTGGTGACAGGTGATTGTAATTTAAAATTCAATTAAGCGTGTGTAATAGTGTTCATTGACCTATGCATAAACTACTAATTCATATAAATATATGAACGGTGACCGCAATGAAATGCTTGTATAAAAATAAAATAAAATAAAAATAAACTTATGTGCTAATAAATAGATATACCATATGTGATATTATGATACCAAAATCAATGTGACACTGCAATCCAATGAGTCAATAATAATCCAAAAATATGTGGTGCAGTTCAAATAATCCAGAAAAAAATATTAAAAATAAGCATATGGAATACTAAATAGATCTACCAATTGTGATATTATAATACCAAGAACAAATGTAACTGCATTTCAATGAAGAAAACAACACTTGATCTAGTTTTTTTTTTTTTTTTTTGGAAAGTGAACTAGATCAAGTGTTGTTTTCTTCACTGGCACAAGAACACTTTATTGACTTTATTTATTTCTGGACTATTAAATCACACTATATTTTTGGACTATTATTGACTTATTGGATTGCAGTGCCACATTGTTCTTGGTATTATAATATATAATAATGGTAGATCTATTTAGTATTCCATATGCTTATTTTTAATATTTTTTTCTGGATTATTTGAACTGCACCACATATTTTTGGATTATTATTGACTCATTGGATTGCAGTGTCACATTGATTTTGGTATCATATCACATATTGTATATCTATTTATTAGCACATAAGTTTACTTTTATTCTATTTTATTTTTATGCAAACATTTCATCACGGACACCGTTCATATATTTATATGAATTAGTAGTTTATGCATAGGTCAATGAACACTATTACACACGCTTAATTGAGTTTTAAATTACAAACACCTGTCACCAGGTGCACAACAGAATAGAACAGCGCCACATCTACTTTGTTTTCTTTTTCATTTACTTACTCCACCTAGTGGCAGTAATTGGTAGAGGCAGCAGTTCTGACAGTCAGCATTTATTTAATCTAAATCTTTTGGCTGGTACTTTTTCCTTTGCGCGGAGTCATTTATATTCCTTTTATCTGACAGAGGGGATGATATAAAGATCAGATAGTGGCTTAACAACCACTTTAAGGCGGATCTCTATCTGAAAGATGGCCATACACCATGTACACTTGAACAGATAACTGAACTCTAGTTAACTCTTTTCGTGTTAATGGACACCACTACTATCACTTGTTGCATTTAGGAGGGACATGCTGAGCCTATGCCCACTCCGACTGTTTAGTGTATCTCTGATACCTCACTCCCAGTAACATATTGAGGCCCCGCTGTGCGCCTAGCGCAGGCACCATGCACGCACTCACCTAATGCCGGCCATACACGGTTCGAATTTCGTAAGAATTTTCTTTCGAAAATCGTATGAAAGAATTTTCGTACGAATTACGCACCATTAGTGGGCTGCAACAACGGCCAATTTTCGCGCGGCAATCAAATTTGAGGAATCGGACATGTTGGAAATTTTTAGAAAAACGAATGATTTTCTAATCAATGATGGGAGAATCGTGCAAGAAATGTAATAAGGAAAGAAAATTTACGGAGAGAAAAGAAGATTCCCAGCCACGAAACTTCTTTTCTGTAGCAACATGCAGTGAAATTAAAGGCTTGGTCGGCCGAATTTCGAAAATCAATGGGGGCACCATCGGATCACAAAAAAAACGAAGTTTCTGATTTTGAAAAGAAAATTTGTTCAAAATTCGACCGTGAATGGCCTGCTTAACTCTTGCTCTTCCATACCTGTGCCGAAGCTGGGGACCTCTGAGCGCTAATCCACTTCCGTAGATATGGAAGACAGACTGCCAGGGGAGATAATGCCAACAACAACTCCCTTGCTACATGAGGTTATCCCACCTCTATTTAGGTACATGTTTCATGACAGGGTGCTTGCTAAACCTTCTTTACCCTTGGTAACCACTTGCTGTTTTCTGTACCGCACTAATTCTTGTACTGCTGTTTTCATACCCCAATGTGCCTTAGCTGACCCAAGACTATGAGTGCTGGTTACTTAGAATATGCCTCTTTAGTAACTTCAGACCAGGCAAGAAAACCATTTCAAAAGCCTTACTGGAAACCCGAAGCATAACAGTTCCAAAACAAAGTGCACAGTCTTTCCATAACTTGCCTAGTCCCTAACTTAGGCTTGTGGCTGCCCCAGCATACCTTCACAGGAAAGGGTCCATAACTGTTTGAGCCTATCTTGGCTCTCTCTGGCAGCTGCAGTAGCTCTGTGAAGAGGCTGGAGATTACATGCTGGGTTTGTTTGTGTCTCTTCCCATGCAGACTGTGTCTGTCTGGACAGAGCACCCCCCCACCCTCAGCAAAAAGTGCAGGAAATTGGTTAACCCTCTCCCTCCCAGCTGGGTCAGCAGCTGTCTCAATTAACCAGCATTTCAACCTGCTTACATGCTTCAGTAATTTGAGTCAGTGGCTTGGAACAAATATGCATATACAGTGACTCAGAATTTATTTAAGCCGGTAGATAAAAATAACATTCTGGTACAAGCATTTTCAGAAAATGGTCACCCATTGCTTCTCTCTTCTTACTATTAATTATAGGTCAAAGCATTCCACAGGACTGTATCAAAAATGTACAAAACTGCAAAAAAATCACACAAACTATTAGGGCCACCAATTGGGAAGTACACACAGGGGCACCTGGGTGCTGCAGGTGCTTCCTGTGAGTATGTGCAGATGCTAAAAATTGATTACCAGAGAACTCCACCTCTTGAAGAAGTTCATGAATCTGCAGAATCTCTGGACCTCGAGAATCACCACCTAAGTGTTGGGGCCTTGCTGCCCAGATGAACCCACTTGAAGTAGTCCAGCTTCTTTCTGTACCAGACCACCTTCAGCAACTCCACTGTACACTTGTGGTTGGAGTCAGAGATAGAAAGGAAGGATCACAGGCACTTCTGAGAGCTCACTCCTCCCAACTTTATAGGCACCGATTTAAATGAAAAATATGATTCCATCTTTGACAGCACTGCCTCTCTAAACTAAGCTTAATGATTACCTACTCTTACTCTAATGACCTAAAATGAACAAAGAAAAAAAAGCAGATAACATGCTAAAAGAAGAGGAGGTTGCCTGTGCAGAATAAATAAAAATGCATTACCCTACACATTTTCTCATCAGATTTCTTAGAGGTTGTTGTACGATATGAAATTAATATATTGTCTATTCGAGACCCAACTAAGTGTGTGCACTGATTGCTGGAATACTAGCAAAGACCTTTTCTTCCAGGAATTATGTCTAAGCTATGGTCTTTCTTACCTATTGGGCTAATGTGCAGCTGACCCCATTATATTACTGCTGCAGACCTCAAGGCAATTGAAATGAAAGAATAGCCCTCTGTGCCAGCTAGAAAATAGATCTCCTACATTAGGTGACATCCCTGCTAGGCCTACATTACTTCTGATATATGTATACATCGGGAGCTAAGAAACCGTCAGAGGAAGACAGAGAAAAACAAAAAAAAGTTTCTAGTCAGTAATCTGCAAGCTTGCATGAAAAGTGAGTGCACTTCAAAGCTTAAATTTATTAAGATATATATATACACACACACATACATATACATGCACACGCACACACACACACACACACACACACACACACACACACACACACACACACACACACACACACACACACACATATATATATATATATATATATATATATATATATATATATATATATACATACACACACACACACACACACACACACACACACACTCACTGGCCACTTTATTAGGTACACCTGTTCAAATTTATTTTTATTTATTTATTTAAGGTACTTATATAGCGCTGTCAATTTACGCAGCGCTTTACATATACATTGTACATTCACATCAGTCCCTACCCTCAAGGAGCTTACAATCTAAAGTCCATAACTCACATTCGTACATACTAGGGACAATTTAGACAGGATCCAATTAACCTACCAGCATGTCTTTGGAGTGTGGGAGGAAACCGGAGTACCGGGAGGAAACCCACGCAGGTAATCAGGTAATTGGTAATCAGCCAATCACATGGCAGCAACTCAATGCATTTAAGGTATTTAGATGAGGTGAAGGCGACTTGCTGAATTTCACACCGTGCATCAGAATGGGGAAGAAGGGGATTTAAGTGACTTTGAACTTGGCATGGTTGTTGGTACCAGACTGAGTAGGCGGGTCTGAGAATTTAAAAAACTGCTGATCTACTGGGATTTTCACTCACAACTATCACAACTACTACTACTACTTTAACGAGAATGGTCTGAAAAAGAGAAAATATCCAGTGAGAGGCAGTTGTGTGGAGAAAATGCCTTGTTGAGGTCAGAGGAGAATGGTCAGAATGGTTCGAGATGAGATGATACAAGATTTTAGAATGACAATGGTATCATTAGCAGTAATCAGCATTGATTCATGAAGAATTGTTCTTGCCAAACCAATCTATTAACCTTCTATGAGGAGGTGAGCTGCCATCTAGATAAAGGAGGGCCCGTAGTGGTGGTGTATCTGGATTAGCTGAGGTTAAAAGGTAATGGACTGGCCAAGCATGTCTCCAGACCTAAACCCTATTGAGCATCTGTGGGGCATCCTCAAACGGAAGGTGGAGGAGCACAAGGTCTCTAACATCCACAAGCTCCGTGATGTCATCATGGAGAAGTGGAAGAGGACTCCAGTGGCAACCTGTGAAGCTCTGGTGAACTCTATTCCCAAGAGAATTAAGGCAGTGCTGAAAAATAATTGTGGCCAAACAAAACATTGACACTTTGGGCCCAATTTGGACATTTTCACTTAGGGGTGTACTCACTTTTGTTGCCAGTGGTTTAGACATTAATGACTGTGTGTTGAGTTACAGTATCTCACAAAAGTGAGAACACCCCTCACAGCTTTGTAAATATTTTATTATATCTTTTCATGCAACAACACTGAAGAAACGACACTTTGCTATAATGTAAAGTAGTGAGTGTACAGCTTGTATAACAGTGTAAATTTGCTGTCCCCTCAAAATAATTCAGCACACATGTCTAAACCGCTGGCAACAAAAGTGAGTACACCCCAAATGAAAATCTCCAAATTGGGCCCAATTTGCCACTTTCCCTCCCCGATGTCATGTGACTCGTTAGTGTTACAAGGTCTCAGGTGGTAATGGGGAGCAGGTGTGTGAAATTTGGTGTTATCGCTCTCACTCTCTTATACTGGTCACTGGAAGTTCCACATGGAAAATAACTTTCTTAGGATCTGAAAAAAAGAATTGTTGCTCTACATAAAGATGGCCTAGGCTATAAGAAGATTGCCAAGACCCTGAAACTGAGCTGCAGCACGGTGGCCAAGACCATACAGCGGTTAAACAGGACAGGTTCCACTCAGAACAGGCCTTGCCATGGTCGACCAAAGAAGTTGAGTGCACGTGCTCAGCGTCATATCCAGAGGTTGTCTTTGGTAAATAGACGTATGAGTGCTGCCAGCATTGCTGCAGAGGTTGAAGGGGTGTGGGTTCAGCCTGTCAGATGCACACTGCATCAAACTGGTCGGCAGGGCTGTCATCGCAGAAGGAAGCCTCTTCTAAAGATGATGCACAAGAAAGCCCGCAAACAGTTTGCTGAAGACAAGCAGACTAAGGACATGGATTACTGGAACCATGTCCTGTGGTCTGATGAGACCAAGATAAACTTGGTTCAGATGGTGTCAAGCGTGTGTGGCGGCAACCAGGTGAGGAGTACAAAGACAAGTGTGTCTTGCCTACAGTCAAGCATGGTGGTGGAAGTGACATGGACTGGGGCTGCATGAGTGCTGCCGGCACTGCGGAGCTACAGTTCATTGAGGGAACCATGAATGCCAACATGTACTGTGACATACTGAAGCAGAGCATGATCCCCTCCCTTCGGAGACTGGACTGCAGGACAGTATTCCAATATGATAATGACCCCAAACACTCCTCCAAGACGACCACTGCCTTGCTAAAGAAGATGAGGGTAAAGGTGATGGACTAGCTAATCATGTCTTCAGACCTTAACCCTATTGAGCATCTATGGGCCATCCTCAAACGGAAGGTGGAGGAGCGCAAGGTCTCTAACATCTACCAGCTTTGTGATGTCATCATGGAGGAGTGGAAGAGGACTCCAGTGACAACCTGTGAAGCTCTGGTGAACTCCATGCCCAAGAGGGTTAAGGCAGTGCTGAAAATTAATGGTGGCCACACAAAATATTGACCCTTTGGGCCCAATTTGGACATTTTCACTTAGGGGTGTACTCACTTTTGTTGCCAGCTGTTTAGACATTAATGGCTGTGTGTTGAGTTATTTTGAGGGGACAGCAAATTTACTGTTATACAAGCTGTACACTCACTACTTTACATTGTAGCAAAGTATCATTTCTTCAGTGTTGTCACATGAAAAGATATAATAAAATATTTACAAAAATGGGAGGGGTGTACTCCCTTTTGTAAGATACTGTTTAAACAAACAGTTAGGTCCATATATATTTGGACACAGGCACAATTTTCATACTTTTGGCTCTGTATGCCACCAGAATAAAATTAAAATGAAACAATCCAAATGAATTTGAAGTGCAGACTTGCAGCTTTAATTAAAGGGGTTGAAAATAAATATGAAGTACAAATTTTAGGAACTAAAGCCATTTTTTATACACCGTTCCCCCGTTTTCAGGGGCTCAAATGTAATTTGACAAATCAATATAATCATAAATAAAATGTTAATTTAATATTTTGTTGAGCATCCTTTACTGGCAATGACTGCTTGAAGTCTGGAACCCATGGACATTACCAAAGACTGGGTTTCCTCCTTTCTGATGCTTTGCCAGGCTCCAACTGCAGCTGTCTTCATTTGTTATTGGTTTGTGGATCTTTCTGCCTTTAGATTTGCCTTCAGCAAGTGAAATGCATGCTCAATTGGGTTGGGATCAGGTGATTGACTCGGCCATAGCAGAATATTCCACCTCTTTTCATTCAAAAGCTCTTGGGTTGCTTTTGCAGTGTGGCTTGGATCATTGTCCATCTGTACTGTGAAGCTCTGTCCAATTACCTTTGCTGCATTTGGCTGAATCTGGGCTGACAGTATATCTCTAAACACTGATGAATTCTTCTGTCTTCTGTCACATCATCAATAAAAAACAATGACCCAGTGCCACTAGAAGCCATGCATGCCATCACACTGCCTCCACCATGTTTTAGTGATGACGTTGTGTGCTTTGAATCATGAGCTGTTCTAAGCCTACTCCACACTTTTTTCTTCCTGTCATTCTGTTACAAATTAATCCTAGTTTCATCTGTCCAAAAAATGTTTTTCCAGAACTGGTCTGGCTTTTTTAGATGTTTTTCGGCAAAGTCTAATCTGGCTTTTCTATTCTTCAAATTATAAACAAATATATACCGCGCTGTCTATAAAAGAAATAAAATACATAAATAAAATAAAAGCAGCCAGCACAGCAGTGGATAAAGTTGCAAAAATGACAAATTGGGTGAAATGTGCAGCGCTTATGTGATCATATAAACCATAACAAATAATACGAGTACAAAAAACGTGAATAATAAATGATGTGCTCAAAAATACTCCAAGCAGTTCTCTATTATGACATGTAATGTCTATAAACAGAGGAACTTGGACGTGTGATGTCCAAAAAAGAAAAAAGTCAGTGACAAGCTTCAATCATGTGTGATAATAATCCTCAACCACATGTGGATATAATATAGTAACAGTCTTTAACTTCAAATATGTACGATGTAATAACAGTTGATAGTAGATCCACCACCAAAGACACCAGAAGCTGCTTACCAGAGGGATTAAACTCAAATAGGTGTACACCTAGTGAGTCAATCAAGCTTTGTGGTATAATATACCAAGGGGATCAGATGCTCTATCCAGATATGACCTCCAGATGGACCACCGAACAGGTGTATGGTATGGATGGACTCAGTAGATACAGGCAGTCAGCCCCACCATTAAAAGAAAGAGGAAGGCATATAGCGTAACTCCGCATGGAGATTTTAATACATGAAAAGCAAAGGAAATACACTCATGTGTTTAGCAGTAAAATCAAGCGCTTGCATAAAAGAAGACAGTGGTTTCAACATATCCTCCCGACGCGTTTCGACTTAGAAGTCATCATCTGGGGTGCTGGACCACTGTACTGGCTGAGTATTTATAGATACTGGTTACCCCATAACAAGTGACAGCTCCGTCTGATTGAAAGTGCAAATGATGTTTTTCCAGAACTGGTCTGGCTTTTTTAGATTTTTTTGGCAAAGTCTAATCTGGCTTTTCTATTCTTCAGGCTTATAAATGGTTTGCACCTTGCGGTGAACCCTCTGTATTTGCTCTTGTGAAGTCTTCTCTTGATTGTAGACTTTGACAACGATACACCCACCTCCTGGAGAGTGTCCTTCACTTGTCTGGCTGTTGTGAACGGGTTTTTTCTTTACCATAGAGAGGATCCTGCGATCATCCACCACTGCTGCCTTCTGTGGATGTCCAGGCCTTTTTATATTGCTGAGCTCACCAGGGTGTTCTTTTTTCTCAGAATTTACCAAACTGTTGATTTGGCCACTCCGAATGTTGCTGCTATCTCTCGGATGGATTTGTGTCATTTTTTGAAGCCTTACAATGGCCTATTTCACTTGCATGGACAGCTCCTTTGAACGCATGATGTAGGTTCACAGCAATAGATTCTAAATGCAAATACCACACTTAGACCCCTTTCACACTGAGGCGCTTTACAGGCACTATAGCGCTAAAAATAGCGCCTGTAAAGCGCCTCTCCTTTCACTCCAATGTGAGAGCCCGAGGGCTTTCACACTGAAGCAGTGCACTGGCAGGATGCTCAAAAATTCCTGCTAGCAGCTTCTTTGAGGCGCTGTAAGAGTGGTGTATACACCGCTCCTAAACCACCCCTGCCCATTGAAATCAATCGCTTTTAAAACTTTTAGCCCATTAGCAGGGGTTAAAAGCGATTTATCCCAGACACCGGGCACTGCTCAGTGTGAAAGTGCCCTTAAAATCAACTCCACACCTTTTACCTGCTTAATTGATGAAGAAATAACGAAGGAGTAGCCCACACTTGGCCATGAAACAGCTTTTGATTCAATTGACAAATTAATTTTGGTCCCTTGAAAAAGTGAGGATGGCTATTCTTAAGAGCTGTAATAAACCCTTCCTACAATTTGGATGAAAATAACCTCAAACTAAACCTGAGAGTATACACTTTCAGCCCATATCCATTATATAACTATAGCTTGAATATGTTTTGGTAAATACCTGAAAAAACTAAAATTGTGCCTGTGTCCAAATACATATGGGCCTAACTGTATATATACACACACATACACGTGTATGTGTTGGTGTATTCATATCGTTCGTTGTAGCCTGTAATGTTTTTTTATTTTTTATGTTGCTTCAAAGTACTTGGTCATCATACCAGTTCCACGTAATTCTTGCTCTAATCTAGTCATGCCAAACACAGACGCAGATACCGGCTATCTTGGTCATACCGCATCCCCGAGATTGATGCTAAGAGTTACAGGACAATGAAGGGACACACAGGGGTTCATTTATAAAGAAAAATGGGAAGCAATGGTCGCTCTACATCTAAGTACTCCCATTTAAGCCAATTAAGACCTCGACTAGGCGAACATGCGAATTAAAAAGCGTGCTAATACCGGCGAACATGCCTTTTTAAATGTCAAATCGGCATATCCGCAAATTTGCAAGTGACAATTGCAAACGAGTTTACTATATGGAACTGCACTGCAGCCATGATCATGTGTGTACATGTATACGAATAAAACATTCTTATGTGGGATGTGCTCTACCTCTTGTGCAGCTATTTATTTATATTACAATCAGTATTCCTGGTTTGTTTTCTTCTTTTGCTAATGAATGCAGTTATGAATGATAATTAGAGTAATTTCTGCTATTCTGTAAGGTTACATGTATTGACCATTTACAGTTACATATCTATTATATGTTAATTTTTTTATGTTAATTTTTTATGAGACTATAAAGCAGTAATTATTAATGTTCATTCTAAAAAGTATTCACGTTGTGAGTTCAAATCCCAGCCAACCTACCACCCACCTAAGGTAGCTGTGGTGATTTTTCCAGCGCACAAAAAAAAAAAAAAAGTAAACTAACACCCTGCACGTTTACTAGTCTGTGGTTTTTTGAATTCCACACAATAATATTTTTTGAAAAATGACAAACCATTACATGCATTTGAGGAATTAATATTATGTAAACAACCAAGCTGATGTGGCATTGGCTAATAGGAGTTTTCCTATTTTTAGCATATGCTGCTGATTACAATGTAAGCTTTAAGTAGGTGATACCATCTTTGGGATTTGAATCCATGCTGTGAGTCTTTCTAGATAGGAGCACAGTCCACAATGCTACTGAGCTGAGCACAAACGTACGTACGTAGAAAATATGTTTACTAGTGTTCGATTCTTTTAATTCCTTACAATAATGTTTTTGAAAAATTACATATCATTGCATGCATTTGAGGCCTTAATATTATGGAAACAACCATGCAGAGGTGGCAGTGGCTAATAGGCATTCCCCTATTTTCAGTATACAATGTTGAAAATTTAAGCAGGCAGGTGATATCATGCTTGGGATTTGAACCCATTGCTGGAGTGTTTTTAGGTAGGAGTGAAAACCACTAAGCCACTGAGATGAGCACAACTCTAATATACAGTAATACCTTGATTAACGAATCAACATAGAACAAGAGAATCTATATTCTCCTATTATACAAATGCAAGATCATTGCTAAACTGTCAAAAATTAGCAGATGCGACTTAAAGTTGCACAGATATTAATGGTAATCATGGGGTACGATTTGTAATGCGACTCTGATGTGCAAAGTTGCACATGTGTGAAGGGAGCCTAATGAGATTTGTTGATGACACCTTTGAATTAGGCCCCATTCGCACTTGTGCAACCTTAAAGTTATGCAAGTTTGCCATGACTTTAAGCAATGCATGTGTAATCTTGAGGTCTATGGACCTCAAGTCGCATCAAACTCGGACCAAAGTAGTAGAAGGAAAACTTTGAATTTAGTGCGACCTTTAAGTTGCATAGATATGAATGGTAATCATAGGGTACGACTTTTCATGCGACTCTGCCCAAAGTTGCAGGGAAAGTTGCACAAGTGGGAAAGGAGCTTAGGCTGATGTAAATCAGTGATGAGTGTGCGTTATCAATGAATCTCGCACTGCTGTGACCTGAAAGTCACATAATTTTGCTGTGACTTTGCCACAACTTAAGAGAATGCCTGTGTAATATTGAGGTCTATGGGCCTCAAGTCGCATCAAAGTCAGACCAAAGTAGTACATGGGCCACTTTGAAGTCGGTACGACATGAAGTAGCACAGATATGAATGGTTATCATTTTGGGAATCATGGGGTACCATTTATCATGTGACTTTGAAGTCCAAAGTTGCAGGAAAAATTGCACAAGTGTGAAAGGAGATATATATATATATATATATATATATATATATATATATATATATATATATATATATATTACACAAACTGCTCGTGTACCTAAAGTGTTGTTGTATTTAAGCAGCTGATCTACTTTAATAATTCCACAGCAACATGTTTTTGCTTGATGCCGTGCCTTAAGAAATGTCATTGGAATTATTACTAAGTGCTTTTGTTATATTAAGGAATGTAAATGGGGGTATGGCGCTCCCTAGTGATACAGTATATTGTGATGCGGTAAATGCTTAGTATGTATCATACACAAAGGGTGAAGAGTGCAATATCTCATACATGAATTAAAACCCTTAAACATTGTTTAAATTGGTGAGACCAAAAAAAATATTAATAAATAATAAAATGTGGTGAGAACACCCCTATATTACATTCACATGTATTGATAAGTGTAAGATAGTGGCAAATAGTGACCACTAGGTGCTACTACTATATAAACTGTACAGCTTATGTGATGAGTTCAACGTGTTTTAAAGGTAAGTGACAAATGCAATCCAATCGAAAAAATTATAAACAAAAAAATTAATGTAAATAATATAAAATATTAAAGGAAAATACAAAATGCAAAAAGTCTGTTCAAAGGTGGTGCGTTTCCAAAATGTGAATATCAGGACAAAAGTTCCAAGAGCTTTAGTGACTGTAGTGCTCACGGAGGAGAATATCCGTGACTTCTGTGCTCCCCCTTTTGGCTCCCCACTCACCAGCTCCCAATACCCCTGCAGGGGTGACAGACACTTTAAGATCCCAATGCCATCCTCTTGGTAGGTATCCCGTGGTTGCTGAGATATGGTATCCTCTCTCCCAGGAATTCCAAGTCACTTTTCCATACCACGTCCAAGAAGGGGATCGCCAGAGAACTCCACTAGTAGCTTTGTGCTGCACTGGCTCCCACGTCTCGTCTAGGTGGAGCCCTCCTGACTCCTGGGTCAGACTTGTCTGCAGGGTGGCTCCAGGGTGGCATTTACCGCATCACAATATACTGTATCACTTATATACCCCCCACTAGGGAGCGCCATACCCCCATTTACATTCCTTCATACACGTTAACTCCCTTTGAGGGCTTAACTAGGGGAGGCAGCACACCTTAGCTTCTCTCTTTTCTGGCTATCTCCCCTCACTGATCCCTTTTCCCTCATCCTTCCTCTCTCTTTATTGGGGTACACACCCCCCTGCATCTTACATCCCCCTCTTCTTCCTTCTTCTTTCCCTCTTCTTTGTCCTCTGTCCCAAGCGCAGAGATTTTGTGGCTTTGATATAGCTTTTGTTATATTGCTCTATCAATATATATATATATATATATATATATATATATATATATATATATATATATATACATACACACACACACACACATATATACATACATACATACATACACACACTGACAAAATTAGAAACGCAACACTTTTGCGTTTGCCCCTATTTATCATGCGCTGAACTTAAAGATCTATAACTTTTTATATGCACACAAAAGGGCTATTTCTCGCAAATATTGTTCACAAATCTGTCTAAATCTGTGTTAGTGAGCACTTCTCCTTTGGCGAGATAATCCATCCACCTCACAGGTGTGGCATATCAAGATGCTGATTAAACAGCATGATTATTGCACAGGTGTGCCTTAGCGTGGCCATAATTAAAGGCCACTCTAAAATGTGCAGTTTTACTGTATTGGGGGGTCCGAAAACCAGTCAGTAACTGTGTGACCACCATTTGCGTGACCTCACGCAGTTCAGCACATCTACTTTGATTAGAGTTGTTCATGGTTGTTAATTGCGGCCTGTGGAATGTTGGTCCATTCCTCTTCAATGGCTGTGCGAAGTTGCTGGATATTGGCAGGAACTGGAACACACTGCCGTACGTTGATACAGAGCATCCCAAACATGCTCAATGGGTGACATGTCCGGTGAGTATGCTGGCCATGCAAGAACTGGGATGTTTTCAGCTTCCAGGGATTGTGTACAGATCTCTGTAACATGGGGCTATGCATTATCATGCTGCAAAATGAGGTGATGGTCGTGGATGAATGGCACAACAATGGGCCTCAGGATCTCGTTATGGTATCTCTGTACATTCAAAATGCCATCAATAAAATGCACCTGTGTTTGTTGTCCATAGCTTACGCCTGCCCATACCATAACCCCGCCACCACCATGGGCCACTCGATCCATAACATTGGCATTAGCAAACCGCTCACCCACAGGACGCCATACACACTGTCTTCCATCTGCCCTGTACAGTGAAAAAAGGGATTCATCCGTAAAGAGAACACCTCTCCAAAGTGCCAGACGCCATCGAATGTGAGCATTTGCCCACTTAAGTCGGTTACGACGAACTGCAGTCAGGTCAAGATGCAGATGAGCTTTTCTGAGACAGTTTCTGCAGAAATTCTTTGGTTATACAAACCGATTGTTGGAGCAACCGGGTGGCTGGTCTCAGATGATCTTGGAGGTGAAGATGCTGGATGTGGAGGTCCTGGGCTGGTGTGGTTACCCGTGGTCTGCGGTTGTGAGGCCGATTGTATGTGCTGCCAAATTCTCTGAAACGCCTTTGTAGACGTCTTATGGTAGAGAAATGAACATTCATTTCAAGGGCAACAGCTGCACTTTCGGGAGAACACAATGATGCATTTCCAGATCAGAAGCTGAAGCCACAGTGTCACGTACCTGGTGGTTGAGCCCACTTATGCAGGGAGCGGCCAGGCTCAGGCTCGAGAACCCCTGATATAGCAGACAGGGGCTCGGGAGTGCAGGGGGCACAAGTGCCTGATGGGTTGCAGATGCAGGGGCTGATCTGGACTTCTGGAAAACTGCAAGGAGACCAGTTGTGGACTGGAGCAGGGACCCTGTAGAAGGCAGGAGCAACAGGAAACTGGAAGCTGCACTTGGTAAGGAGGTGTATTGTAGTCCAGGAGAAGTGAGCAGGACAACTGAGGACTGCGGACAGCAGGGAGGTATAGCAGTTCAGCAGGATCAGCAAGGAGGACCAAACAGGCAGCTGGAGACAGGAACCAATAGGAGGTGTACTATAGTTTGGAGCACAAGCAGATTTCAGGCAGGCCGGGTCATACACTGGCGGGCAGATACGGTACAGGAGCAGAAGGCAAAGCATAGTCGGGTAGCAGGCCGGGTCGGTAACAGGCGGGCAGCGAAGTACCAGGGAGCAAACAGAAGGAACGTCAGGACAAGCCGGGATCAGAGGCTGGCAGCAAGAAGGGAAGGTCAACGACAAGCCGGGTAACAGAAGTCAGAAAAGCAGGATAACAAGTAGCAGGGGGTCTCAGGAACGCTGTAGACCGGACAGCAAGATGGCATGGTGACAGTCTCCTTTAAATAGTGCTTTTGGCGCCAAGTACAGTCACATGGCTCGCGTGCTCACCCGTGCGGGGCGGCTCTTTTGATAGGAACATTGGGCACAGATCTTCTACTGTCAGCCGGACTGCTAGAACATCTTCCTTGACATTGCCCCCCTCCAAGGGGCAGCCTCCGGATGCCCAATTGAACCATCTTACTTGGGTGTGCCTTTTTAAAGGCCAGAATCAGTCTTTTTGCATGGATATTGGATTCTGGCTCCCAAGAATTCTCCTCCAGACCATAACCTTTCCACTTCACCAGGTACTGGACTTGATTACCTTTCCTTTTGCAATCCAGGATTGACTCTACTTCATACTCAACTTCCCCATCAACTAGTACTGGTTCAGGAGGACCAGTGTTTCGGCCCACGAAGGGGTCCGGGACAGTTGGTTTGAGTAAAGCTATATGAAAGACCGGATGAATCCGGAATGATTCCGGTAGTTTCAATTCATAGGCCACACTGTTGATTTTCTTTTTCACAGGGAAGGGACCCACAAACTTAGGGCCCAATTTCTTGGAGGGACATGCTAGTTTTAGGTTCAGGGTTGACAGCCAAACTAGATCTCCAGGTTCAAAATTAAGTTCCTCCCTTCTCTTCCTGGCAATGATCCCCTTATTGTATTCCTGAGTTCTTGTCATTGTTTCCTGGAGTAGTTTGTTGTTAGTACTGAAGAAATTCAGAGTCTCTTGAGCGGCAGGTACTGAGCATTCCGGGATGTTGTTTGACAAAAACAAGGGGTGAAACCCGTAATTTGCAAAGAATGGACAGAATTGTTGTATGCAAATTCGGCTAATGGTAGGAGAGGTACCCAGTCATCCTGAGAAAATTATGAAAAACAACGCAGGTATTGCTCCAGCGTTTGGTTTGTCCTCTCTGTCTGGCCATTAGTTTGGGGATGGTAAGCGGAAGAGAAGGAAAGGTTAATTTTAAGGAACCACATAATGCTCTCCAGAACTTCGAAGTGAACTGTACCCCTCGGTCTGAGATAATATCCGCAGGGATGCCATGAAGCCTTACAATCTCTTTAATGAAGACATTTGCGGTTTCGGCAGCAGAGGGGGTACCCCTCATTGGCAGAATATGAGCTATCTTGGAAAGTCTATACACAACCACAAAGATGGTAGTGTGGTTTTCTGAGGGTATCTCAACAATAAAATCCATGGGGGGGGCGTGGTTTGGTGCCGGACTCTAATGGACGCCTGATCCCTGCGCTCCGGTCCTCAGAGGGTCTCTCAGCAGCTTACTAGAGCCATCCGAGAGCAAAAACATGGGGAAATCTAAGGGGAACTCATCCCCATCCCGTTCCCGATCTCCGCGGAGACCCGACTCACAAGCGGGCCGCAGCATCCCGGAGATCTTCCGGACGCAGCCACGCGAGGCCCCGGCTTCATCTCAGGCCTACTCGGCCACAGCGCGCTCCTCCAGCCTCAGCCCCTCTGACAGGCACCGGACACAATCACCCTCACAACATGTGGCGACAGAGCACCCCCTGAACATAGGGGACCTAAGGACAGTGGCAGAAGATATTAAAGCCACCTTCGCATCAGTCATTTCTGACCTGAGGAGAGACATCCAGTCCATGACGGTCCGCATGGACAACATAGAAGAAACAACAGCACACAGTGAGAATGCCATCCACAGACTCCAGATATCATCCCAAGCACACTCCGTCCAGCTCAGAGATCTATATAGATACATGGAGGACCTGGACAATCGTGGCAGACGACACAACCTACGGGTAAGAGGCATGCCAGAATCGATCGATCATACCCAACTTATCCAGGCAACCATAGCTGTATTCAACGATCTCTTGGGCAGACCCCCTGAGACCCCCATTGAATGTGAACGCTTACACAGGGCCCTCAGACCCCGGGGTAGAGACACCGACCCTCCCAGAGATGTGGTATGCTGCCTAGTTAATTTTAAGCTGAAAGAGGAAATCCTTCGCAGGGCCAGAGATCGTCGCAATCTTTCATGCCAAGGCTCAGAAATAAAAATCTTTCAAGATTTATCGCCTATCACTCTACAAAATAGAAGAGACTTACGCCCTCTCCTTGATCTACTACGCACAAACGGAATTCAGTACCGCTGGAAATTCCCTTTTTGCCTCTCAGCATCAACACAAGGGCGAACAGCTAACCTGAGAGTGCCTGAAGATCTCACCACATTCTGTGAAATTCTGAACATACCTTGCATTGAACTGCCCGACTGGTACCACTCTCTCAGACCTCCCCAACTCAGAAGGTCCAGCTCCATGGATGCCATCCCAGTCCGCGATGAGTTCCATATAAGAAGGCGCAGATCCAACTCTCCCAGGACCAACACGTCCACAGGACCCACGAATCCTACAGACAACAGCCCCACAGCTTCTCCTGCCCACAGACGACCCCGCCACGGGGGTGCTGAATAACGGGGTAACCCACCCCTATCTTCTATTGCTCACCTGAAGCCCTTTCACCCTCAACACTATAAAGGCCTACGCAAGACAGACGTCAATCCAAAATACGACCATCCGAATGCCTACAAATGGATCTCCTTCAAGCCAGAAGCAAGATGATTTGACTCAAAGGATCAACACAATTCCTCGCCTCTCCCTCACCTAGTCCATGACGGACGCTTTTCACCCAGTCCCACAGTCTGGCCTAACCTATGAAAACATCCCCCACCCCTTTACCTCTCTCCTTCGTGCCCGTCTGCTCACACAGCAAAGACAACACAGACTTCAAGCAATGGAACATTGGTCACGCAAGTATAACATGAACATGCACGAAGATATCTATTGTTTGTGAACGCTATATAGCCCCCCAAATAATAATAATTCCTTTCTTTATTCCATCTCCACCTCCCCATCCTGTCACCCCCCTTATTTAACCCCCAAGTAGGCCTTTTTGAACCTCCCTAGGCAAGTATCATTCCCTGCTGTGACAGACACAGGTCGCATTCCCAGTTCAGAATCCCCTTATTCTGACTGGCACCCTTTTAAAAACAGACCGGGACTCACACTTGTTTGTTAATAATGTTGATTCCTCTCTGGAGGGGCGACTCCACATGGAACCTCAGCTACACCCTTAATTCCGCCCAGTCTCCACATATCCAACCCTAACTGATGTCCCCCCAACATTAAGAGCTGATTTTCATATGCCCAGACCCCCCCTTCACCTGATCAAGCGACTACCCAACTGGTTAACGGGTTTCTAAACCTTGACATCCACTAAGATGGCAAACAAGACATAGCCTGCATACCCCAAGGACCCCAGTAAAAGCATCAATCTGTGTGGAGTCGCTCACCCGGTGGGTATATTGCCGTAGAAAGTTATCATGTTATCCTCAGTTAAGTTACAACCCATAGGAAGCTAATAATCCTGCTAGAAGGTATTGGTACCATTACTATTCCTGTTATTACCTGAATACTCGTTATACAATGACCTAAAGTATATGTTGAAACTTGATAGACACCTCACCAACTAAATGGCTGACCCCGTGTGGGGCCGGCCTGAGACCTAGGTTTATAACATGTAATGCTATGTCATTTTATTTCTTTGTACCCTCGTTTCTTTATTAATAGTTCAACACAACATACAATGTTTGTTTTTGGCAACCAAGCAAAAATACCCAGGTGGACCTCCGGCATGTGTGAAAGACCCCCATACCCCGCCTGGTTAATGGTTTCTATATTATGACATTCAGACGAATAGACACACGGGTAGATCGGGCTGGTCTGCCTTTATGGTGAACTCTCCGGCTACCCCTTCTTATACCGTGTGGGGTTCGGTCGCACAGGCTGGAGGCCTACTCTGAGAGTGAGGCGAGCATAAGTAACGCAAGAGATACATACTAAATATATAGAGTCTGGTTAATGTTATAAGGTTGATTATACAGTTGATTCCTTACTTGTCTCTCTAAACATCTGAATGACTCACAACTAGACGTCCACTCTACATCCCCACAATAGCTAAGGCAGACTTCCCTTAATCATGCGGATTCATTCTCCTGCCCCAAGAGACCTCACTTGATATTCTGTCTCTGGAAATGACATTACTTTAAACTTAAGATCTCCCTCATTTAATCCACAATCCCCAAGACTAATACTATAACTTATAGGCTCACTCTTCTATCTTGACCATCCACACCCCTCTGAGGACCAGAGGATTACACTTTATTTCCAACCCGTTACTACCGGCTCCCTTCACCTCCCCACACAACGGGAACCTATCTTTCCCGTTGACCTATACCGGATAACGTATTACCCCATAAGAGGGGTTTCTGAACCCTTCTTTACCTCCGGTACACCTAGATCTTACATATCTATCTTGATCTTTTTTCTTTCTTTTCTCCTTCCTCTTCTCTCCTTTTCTTCCTTCTCACCCTCTCTTTTCCTCTTCTCCCTTTCCCCTCCCCTTCCTCTACCCTTTACAGACCCCTTTTCCCCTTCGGATTCTCCCTCCTCATTCCTTAGTCACATTCAGTTTTCTCGAGCCCATCTCCACCTCCCGCACCCCCCCTATACTGCCCCCTCGGTCTCCGCCGTGCAGATAAGGTTCCTAAGCTTACACCATTCTACCATTCTACCAACCCACAGGCAAAGACTAAGGGAGTTTCAATCCTGATCTCCAAAAACCTAACCTGGGAACTCACTGATTCACTTATTGACAAGGAAGGCAGATATATCTTTTTAAAAGGCAAGATACAAGGCCGGCCCGTAACCTTGGCTAATATTTACAGCCCTAATTCTGCACAATCTAGCTTCTTTAGACAGATCTCTCAACTTTTATCAGGCTTCTCTGTTGGTCTAACCGTGCTCGGGGGAGACTTTAATGTAGCCCTATACCCAATTTTAGACACCTCTTCAGGCTCCACATCGCTGCCATACAGAACTCTACGCCAAATTAAACTGCAATTGACCGACTTGCTTTTACATGATACCTGGCGCACTCTTCATCCAAATGTCAAGGATTATACATTCTTCTCCGCCCCTCATGACAGATATTCCAGAATTGATTATCTCTTCCTCTCCCAACCAGACCTTCCATTCCTTTCCCATGCGACAATTGAACCAATGCTCCTATCTGACCACCACCCCATTACAATGACACTGACCTTCCCTGAACATCAGAATGTTTCTAAAATATGGCGCCTAGATTCTACCCTCTTGACCTCAGAAGGAGATATCACAGACATTAGACAAGCCATACACAATTTCTTTATCGACAATGACAACGGAGACACATCTCCACTAACACAATGGGAGGCCCACAAATGCGTCTTAAGGGGTAAACTTATTGCCCTTAAAACGTCGCGGAAAAAAGCCCACCAAGCCAGTATCTCAAACCTGATCCAGAAGATTAAAACCCTAGAGCTAGCTCACAAACAGACTCAGGCCCAACAGACATATCGAGAACTCACACAAACCAGAGAACATCTACTCACAGAGTTATCACAAAAAACAAAACGTAAATTCATCCTACAACAGAAATTGTTCTATGAATTTGGAAATAAGAGCGGAAAATATCTGGCCCGAGCCATTCAGAAAAACAAAGCCCGTTCCAATATCCATACGATCAACGACTCCCAAGGTTGATCGAAAGTCACAGCCCCAGACATAGCCTCCCAATTCGAAGCGTACTATTCTACGCTATACAATCTCGGCACAACAACTGACGGCTCATCTAATAACAAGGATAGGCGATCCCTTATTAAAAGTTTTCTAAAAGAACATTGCCCTAAACCGATTGACAGAGAAGATGCTCGTCAATTAGAACTCCCCATTTCGGAAGCTGAACTTAAAAGTGCAATCAAACAATTAAAAACCGGAAAGAGTCCTGGCCCAGACGGCTTCACAGCCATATATTTTAAAACCTTCGCAGAGACACTTACTGGCCCCTTTCTCAAAGCCTTCAACTCCCTGTCCTCCTCCACGCTTCCCTTCCACAGACTCCTTGAAGCCCACATTACAGTTATACCAAAGGAAGGAAAAGTCGCGACCCTAGTAAACAACTATAGGCCGATTTCCCTATTAAATGTTGACATAAAACTCTTTGCAAAAATCCTAGCCAATCGCCTGCTTCCTCTGTTACCATCACTGATAAATGGAGACCAAGTTGGTTTTATTCCAGGCCGAGAGGCAAGGGATAACACCATTAAAGCCATAAATCTCCATCATTGGATGACAACTAATAAACATAAAGGTTTCTTTCTATCATTGGATGCGGAGAAGGCGTTTGACAGACTGGCATGGGACTACATGGGGGCAGTGTTGCGACACCTAGGCCTCCAAAATCGCATGTTTAACTCAATCATGTCTTTATACACGACACCCACAGCCAGAGTTCGGATTAACGGACATCTATCAAACGCCTTCTCCATAACCAACGGAACGAGGCAAGGTTGCCCACTTTCCCCTATCCTCTTTGTATTAACCCTTGAACCTCTCCTTAACTGCCTCAGGAGAAATTAAAATATTAAAGGAATACCCATATCAGGCCACACTTATAAGTTGGCAGCTTTTGCCGATGACATCCTGCTTTCCCTTAGCCCCAAACCTCTATTCCAAACTTATTAAAAGACTTCCACCTCTTCCAGCGCATCTCTAATTTTAAAATAAACTTCACCAAATCACACGCCCTCAATGTCACCATCCCAAAAGAAACAGTTGCACAGTGTGAAACTAACTTCCCCTTCCAATGGTGACACAACGCAATCAAATACCTTGGCATTTACCTTACAACGAACCTATCAGATCTCTTTGCACAAAACTATCTTCCCATCCTCAAAACGATCTCTGCTGATCTCAAAAATTGGAACAAACCCCAGTTTTCCTGGTTCGGATGTGCAGCCATTATTAAAATGAACATTCTTCCCCGCATTCTATATATTCTACAAGCTGTCCCCATTAAACTCCCCCCGTCATATTTCTTATCCTATAGAAGGCTTTGTGCAGAATTTTTATGGAAACAAAAACATCCGAGAATCACATACGATCTCCTAACACAACCTAAGACGAAGGGGGGCATTGGTCTTCCGGATCTGAAAAAATATTACTGGGCCTGCCACCTTACCCGTATTGTGGACTGGTCATTACACACCCAACACAAGGATTGGGTCAGACTGGAGGGATCACTGTCTCCCTTCCCGCTGAAATCCGCACCCTGGCTGGCGTCGACACATATTCCCTCCACTCTCAAAGAACACCCTCTTATTGGACCGACCCTGGGATGTTTCAGGGAGGCCTGCCGAAAGTTACACATATCATCCTCCCCGGGCCCTCTAACTCCTATAAGACAGAACCCTGCCTTCCCTCCGGGTATGTCCGCACAATTTCTAGCAAAACAGTGGCAACTTCCCAACATACAAGCACATCAATTTTTCCGCGACGGCTCTTTTCTAGACCGCCTCACACTAACACCCGCCATCACCAGCGACCCTTTACCATTTTGGACTTACTTTCAAATTCGACATTTTTTAAAGGAAGGCAATCGCAACTCTTCTATATCACGAACATTTACTCCATTTGAGCATTTATGCTCTCAATCTAATCCCCAACAACATTTAATCTCTAGTATATATGCTATATTATTTACTGGAACTTCCCCCAAAGAAGGGAAACCTTGCAAAACATGGGAAAGAGAATTACAAGCAGAACTAGAAGAAGACCAATGGGAACACATATTCACGATTGCCCATAAAGGCTCCCTGAACGTGTCCATTCAGGAAAATAACTATAAGACCCTGACACGATGGTACAGAACCCCAGCCATCTTGAATAAAATTAACCCTTCATTCCCCAATAAATGCTGGAGATGTGGGGATGAACCAGACACACTGTTACACATTTTGTGGTCATGCCCAGCTATTCAATCATTCTGGACGCAAGTCCGAGAACTCACGGAATCAATATCGACCTATAACTTAGACCATTCCCCAACCCAATGCCTGTTTCATCACTCAGATTTGTCTACGCCATACTACCGTAAGACACTGATCTTACCCCTACTGAATGCAGCGAAAATGTGCATCCCTAGACACTGGGGTACGTCTTATGCTCCGACCATCCAAGAATGGTTCACACAAATTAATAAAATAGCTGAAATGGAAGAACTCATTTCCATCTCACAAGACTCCCCAGCTAGATTCTCCAAGACGTGGGCATGCTGGACTCATTTTCGGTCAACCGACAGATACCTAACACTGATGAAATAATTCTCGACCTGAACCTGCCCACCTAAGACCACCACCCACCACCCACCATCTACACTGTTTAATCCTCTCAGCCTCACCACTCATATACCTCTTCTTCCTTCCCAGATGACGTAGACCCCCCACCCCTAAACAAGGGACGAGTATGGGGGGCCGCACGTCAAAGTTAGCCCAGTACTACTCTCCAAGAGTAGAGATCGGACAAACCTGACCTACTTCACCATAAAACAACACCAAACCGAACCTACACCACAAGTGGCGGAGACCGAGGAGACAATCACCCCTCTATCTCCCTCAATCTCCCCCCCTCCCCCCCTTTTGTTCCCTTTCCCCCCCACCTCAAGTCCCTTAGGTCACCCCTCCCCCCCTCCCCCCCCTTTTCTTGTCTTTTCTTTTTCATTTCTCATTTCTTCCCCTTTTTTCATTTATTTCTCATTGTCCACCTACAACCCTTCTTAACCCCTTGTACGGTATGGGTCTCCTAACAGAGCTCCCGACCAATACCTTTGCTTTACACGTGGATTGAATTGTCATGCAAACCCCTACGCCTTTACCCAACGAGTGGGAATCCTCCCCCAAGAATTATAACAGCAACTCGGAAGGGGGGGAGGGAGAGAGAGAGGGGAAAAAGAAGAAGAAATATCTTATGCCACCATAATCAATATCAACCTCTCGATATTCACTTCAGTGTGATAATGGAGTAGTCTAAACCCCCCCGCCGCGCAGATATTGTAAAGCATCAACAAGAGATTTTCTGTTATAGTCAATTCATTGTTACATTTGTCTCAATCGTAAGAATTTATGTCTATTCCCCACCACTTGTACAACTGTATGATGATACTGTTATACTGATATATTGTTTTATTTTTCTTTCAATAAAAATCTATTTTGGAAAAAAAAAAAAAAAATCCATGGAGATCATCCTCCATGGTCTTTCTGGGATGGGTAGTGGTTTCAACAGACCCCAAGCCTTAGACTTACTGCTTTTGTTCTGAATACAGACAGTGCATGACTCTATGTATTTCTTGCAGTCCTTCATTAATTGTGGCCACCAAAACATGCGCTGGAGAAGCTCAGACGTCTTGTGCAAACCGAAGTGAGCAGCTAACTCGTGGTCATGGCAGGATTTAAGAACAGCAACTCACACCTCCTGAGGTACGAAAATCTTATCTTTGAACCACAACAGATCATCCTTTGTAGAGTAACATCAGGTGGGGGAGAGTCCGCTACAGAAGCTTGTTTGATCTGGGCCATCAAATCCCCTTGAAGCAAGAGGAAGTTTCCTGAAGACAGAATGGTGTCTGGAGATGAAGAAGCTTCGGATGCACTGAACATCCTAGAAAGAGCATCTGGCTTGGTGTTCTTTGACCCAGGCCTATAGGTAATATGGAAAGAAAATCAAGCAAAGAAGAGTGCCCATCTGGCCGGACATGGTCTCAACCTCTTCGCAGTTTTTAAATACTCCAGATTCTTGTGGTCTGTGTAGACAAGAATCGGATGTGCCGCTCCCTCCAAAAGATACCGCCATTCTTCGAGTGTGGCCTTAATCGCCAGAAGTTCTCGGGCACCCATGTCGTAGTTCCCCTCAGCTTCGGATAGTTTGCGGGAAAAGAATGCAACTGGGTGCAAAAGAGCTTTAGGTCCCTGCCTCTGGGAGAATACTGCCCCAACTGCAATCTCTGAAGCATCTACCTCCAGAATGTACGCTAGTGCTGGATCAGGATGCTTTAAAACTGATGCAGAAGTAAACAGATTCTTCAAGGTTGTGAAGGCAGTCTGGGCTTCAGAAGACCAATGGAATCGAGTGCCCCGTTTAGTTAATTTCGTGATGGAGGAGATGATAGTAGAAAATCCTTTAATAAACTTTAGGTAAAAGTTTGCGAAGCCCACAAAGCGCTGAATGCCTTTTTTGTCAGTAGGGGCTGGCCAGTCCAGAATGGTAGAAACCTTCTGAGGGTCCATCTTGATACCCTCCACAGAAATAATCAGTCCCAGGAACTGAATACTCTGTTGTTCGAACACACACTTCTCAGGTTTTGCATACAAGCCATGGCTTGTTAGTACCTTCTTAACATGGGTGCTCGATCAGAGAAGGAGAGAAGATCAGGATATCATCCAAATATATAATAACGAACAAGTCAAGATAGTTTCTGAAAATATCATTCACAAAGTGCTGGAACGTAGCAGGGGCGTTGCAGAGCCCAAAGGGCATGACTAGATATTCAAAATGCCCGAACCGGTGCGAAAGGCAGTCTTCCATTTGTCGCCACTCCAGATGCGGACCAAGTTGTAAGCCCCACAAAGGTCCAGCTTGGTAAATATTGCTGCAGTCCTCAGTCTTTGGAATAGTTTGGGTACCAAAGGGAGGGGGTAACGATTTTTGATCGTGATTTTGTTGAGCTCCCGATAATCTACGCAGGGGCGTAGCGAGTGGTCTTTTTTCTCCACAAAGAAAACTCCCGCTCCTGCTGTGGAAGTAGAGGCCGGATGAACCGCTTCTCTAGGTTGTCGTCTATATAAGTCTTTAGGGTCCCTAACTCCAGTTCCGTTAGGGGAAAAATTCTCCCAAAAGGAATTTCTGCTCCGGGGAGAAGTTCAATCGGGCAGTCGTATGACCTGTGAGGTGGAAGAGTGTCTGCACCCTTCTTGCTGAAGACGTCTAGGAAACCATGGTAGACTTCAGGGATGGCTTGACGGGTCTCGTCATCTGCTTCCATGCATAAAAGAGGAGAGGGGATTTCAGCAGTCTCCAGCAGGCAGTGTTGGCTACAATAAGGAGAGGGGAAGCCAATTTTCCCGGAAGTCCAATCAATCTGTGGGTTATGAGCCCTCAGCCAAGGCATGCCTAGAATGATGGGGAACAGTTCTTGGTGGTTACCAGCAATGACGATGAGTAGTGGTACAGTTTCTTGTATGACTGGCCCAGACTTAAGAGCTGAACCATCGGCCAAATATACAGAGAGTCCTTTTGCTCTAGGCCGCAGAGGAACGTGGTGCCTGGTGGCAAAGGTCAAGTCCATGAAACCGCAGCAGGCTCCAGAGTCAATGATAGTGGTGACCCGGGTATTCCCTCCCTCCATCTCTCCTTTATTACATATATTCTAATTGGGTGTAGAACCTGTTCTTGCTGGTTGGGGACTATTACAGGACATTCCTCACTTTTATTTATTTAATCTATTCATGATCCTTGAGTAATTATATATAATCCTAAATTTCATGGTACCTATCTCCTCTCCCGATTATTTTAGGTGGGGCCCTATATTCCCTTTCCTTCCATATTTATTTGATTCCCTGGCTCCCAAGTAGAACACCCTAGTCCTACTTTAAAAACAGGGCATTCATTTTCATAATGTCCCAATTTTTGGGAACTAACTGGGACCAATTCCTGGATAACATACAGAGCACGTGTACCTCCCACACACAAATAGAGGTCAGTCTAGATGTCTTTTTTCTTAAACTGAAAAGACTTATGGAGAAAAAATCTAACCTGGGTTGGCACATTCGTTTCTTTGACCGATATCTGAGGGACAGAATCTGCCCCCAGGGACTCAGAATTCAGATATTTCCCTCATTTGAGGTGACTGACTCTAAATTCAAAGAGGAATGGGAACAGAATTTAAATAGCTGTTCCGCAGACCTAATCAAAATGTTGAAAAATAAATACAGCATGGAATTGAGTGACCTGGATAAAGAGATCGAGTCACTGAAAATAAATGGACATCAACTTGCGTCAAATGTTGAGTTCCAAAGAAGAGAAAATGAGCTAATGCAGTATTTGGAAAACTATAATAAAGACATAGTTATGAAAAAAGAAAATAAATTCTACAAAGATAAACTTGCTTTCTCGGGAGGTTATGCCTATCGCTGGCCCAGGGGCTATAACAACAGACAAGGGAGGTAGGCCCGAACAAACAAGAACATGAAAACATCATATAAATCTGACTCTGATGTTTCAGTATCATCATCGTCAGTTTCATCCTATAAACCACCACCTAAAACAACACGAGGGTCACATGGAAGGGGACGATTACCAAAACGAGGAAACAGCCATGAACATCAAAACAATGGAGGGTCCAACAAAAAACGCATGATGTCCCCCCAAAAATACCCTCCCAATAATCCACACTCAAACCAAGTGGAGGGGACCTCGGATGCCTCCTTCTCAGGAACCAGTATACCACTATCTATGTGTGAAGACATGGGAATGGGATCCCAACGGGAACTGGGTGCCGTACCCAAGACAATCCAAGGTCGTAATTCCAACTCAGGCCCAGCCCCTTTAGGGAATACCCCCAACCCTCCGACTACCCCAATGATACAGCGCACCGGAAAGATGGACTCGTTTGTGATCAAACAGCCAACACTGAATCGGGATTAGACGTGATTAACCTATCATCATATCAACTTACATCAATTGAACTGGAGGTCCTGAGGCTGGGACTTAGTTTCTGTCCCTCACAACAAGTAGATAAATTCACCCTTGTGAAGGATTTACATATGTTTGCAAGGAACCTTACATATAAATACATATTTGATACTGACAAGGGCAAAACGTTGAACAGAGATGAAGACCCTTATAAGGGATTTAAGGTACAAGACTTTAGGGCACTTAAAACCTTAATTCAATTGCTGGACGAAAATGAAGGCTATGGAAACTCGGAAAGTTCCTCATCTGAAGAAGAAGAAGTTGGTCCAAGTATACCTCTAAGACCCTTAAAATGTAAAAACAAATCTCAGAAGTTCCCGAACCTTCAGACATGCCCAGCTGTATGGGCCTTCTTGAAACAAACTATGAAGCAAATAGAAGCCATACAATTTCCAAAACATAATATAAAGAATTTGTCATCAGTACAACAGTCGGCTTTGGAAAATCTGATGAAGAGGGATGAATTGGTAATAAAACCATCGGATAAAGGAGGAAATGTGGTGGTGATGAACAAGGATAATTACATCGAAATGTGTTTAAACATACTTAACAACCGTGAATGGTATCAGCAGGTCCCACCTCAGAAACTTATCGAAGCAAGATCATGCTATGTGTCCATTATCGATCGGGCACATTCCCAAGGCCTGATCGATGGAGACACCCGTGAGTTCCTTGAGGTTAGGTGGCCGGTAACACCGACCTTTTACTCACTACCCAAAGTCCACAAGAACCTATCCAAGCCTCCGGGACGCCCAATTGTCTCGGGAATAGGCAGCCATACCGAGACTGCTAGTCAGTTTGTGGACGGCTACCTGCGCCCACACGTTACAAGTTTGCCATCTTATCTCAAGGATACGTTGGAATTACTCAAAATCCTCGAAGGACTCACTGTACCCCCGGGAACGATCCTGGCGGCCATTGACATAGAGGCCCTTTATTCTAGTATACCACACAAGCAAGGTGTGGCAACGATTGCCGAATTCCTGAAAGAAAGAGACACTGACAGTTGGGAGCTGTGCCA
Source organism: Aquarana catesbeiana (assembly GCF_042186555.1). Lineage (NCBI taxonomy): Eukaryota > Metazoa > Chordata > Amphibia > Anura > Ranidae > Aquarana > Aquarana catesbeiana. The sequence goes on along the minus strand of NC_133334.1, from coordinate 105,804,454 downwards.
ATTTATCACAGTCCTATTGGAACATATTCTCACCAATAATATGTTCCTTTTTAATGGCGTTACCTACCTCCAGGTGCAGGGGGTAGCGATGGGGACATCTTGTGCCCCATCGTATGCCAACCTGTACCTGGGGGGATGGGAACGCAATCTTTTCTCGAGTGAGGGGGCCACGATGTACCTGCGCCATATCCTTCTGTGGCGGAGGTACATCGACGATGTCCTCCTCATATGGACGGGGTCAGCTGAGTTACTTAATAGCTTTATGGAACTTCTCTCTCACAATAAATTCAATCTCAAGTTTACCATCCAATTTGATACAACGACTATTTCGTTCTTGGATTTACCACTGGTCCTTAGAGAGGATGGCTCAATCTTTAGTACATTGTACAGAAAGGAGACGGCTGGCAATACTATTTTGCATTTCGCCAGCTCCCATCCCCGTACACTAATACATAGTATACCCTACAGTCAGTACCTCCGACTACGACGGAATTGCGCTAGAGATGAAGACTTCGAGAGAGAAGCGAGAGCACTCTATGATCGATTGCTTAACCGAGGTTACAGTAAAAAAGTCTTAAAGAGGGCCTACCAGCGGGCCAAACAAAACCCACATGATACCCTTATTTTCAAACATAAAGTACGGGATCCACGTCCCACTACAAGACTAATCACAACATTCACAACACATCAACAGGAAATTCGAAATCTGATTAGTAACAACTGGCACTTTTTATCCGAGGATCCAGTCATCTCAAAATATGTGGCCAATGTGCCACAAATTACTTACAGGAAATCACGGTCCATCAGAGATGTGCTAGTCCATAGTCACCTACAACCCTCAACATTATTAGCAGGGGCAGAGGGCGGGAATGGCACCTTTAGATGTGGACATTGTCAATTCTGTCCATGGATAAAAGAAGGGAGTGGGTGCCCCCTCCCAAGAGGAGGTTTTCACAAACTGAAGGGATACACGGATTGCACCACAACGGGCATTGTGTATTTAGTCATGTGCCGTTGTGGTGCATTCTACATAGGCAAAACTAAGCGTCCATTTGCTAGAAGAATACAGGACCACTTATATTACTTAGATGCAGGGTTGCTTTATACCCCCATTTGTAAACATATTGGTCTACGACATAGCTACGACCCCAACTTTGTGTCCTTCTTTGCCCTGGAAGTGATACCTGACCCAGAGAGGGGCGGGAATGTGGACAAAATGATCTTGCAGCGCGAGGCCAGGTGGATATATAACCAACGGGCGACCAGTCCACCTGGCCTCAACACTGCACTTGCATTCAACCCCTTTCTGTGATGCTGTTTTCCCTGCATAAAACGTCTATGTGACTAAATAACAACTAAAATTATGGTTGGAATCTATTTATTATTTAATCTCTATTTCTTGTTTTTTTTTTTTTTGTTTTTTTTTTATATATCTATATCTGCCATTTGATACTATGAGCGGACCTTCACCCATTTTCAGTTGTAGAACACTAGTAATATTCATTAGATGCTCATTTTTTTATATATGACTTATCCTGTAGCAAAGGGTCATGCTATTCATAAACAATTGGTATTATAGGTATAATTCATTACATGCCTGCCATACATGCTACCGGTAGAATACTGCTGGTAGATTCCCAGCCACCTCTAGTGGCATAATATCATTAATGTCCACTAGATGTTGCCATTTTCCAACTACGATATGTTCATTACAATATAGGTTGATTAAACCAACAAACCTTTTCTCCCCCCTTCCATCTTCCTTCCCCCCTCTTCCCCCCCCCCCCCCCTTTTTTTTTTTTTTTTTTTTTTTTTTTTCTTGAGAGTATTTAGGGAACCATGCACAAATGACTTTTATATTATATTGTATTTTGTTGCTTTACAAAAGTCTGTATCAACTCAAAGTTGGAGTTGTTTATATGTTCTTTGCCATTCTCTGGACTTCTTCCGCTGAATGCCAGCATCGGTTGCCTGTATGGTAGGGGGACTCGGACGTCCCTGCACAGGTGGCGGAGCTTCTTTTTCTTTCCGCCCCCAGTTGCCCGTCACGCCAACGGCGTAGTATGGGCAATGTGCGCGCATCGTTGGGGGTGGAACGCGGCTGCGCCCGCTCCCCTGATGCGCGCGCATTCCAACAGGGACGTCCGGACCGGAAGCAATGCCGGAGGTCAATCCTGACCTGATTGCTTCCGGTGGGACCATATCCTTTAAAAGATGGAGGCGCCGGTGCTGTCTGTCAGACGCATCCTGCTGCCATCCATCGCAAACGGGCGGACGCCCTATCCTGCAACTAGGAGCCATCTTAGTCCCCTTCCCTCTATCTTCTACACTCAGGGGTAAGTGAAAACTAATTTGGACGCACTTGTCTTGCTATATTTGGGTATGTTTTGCACTGGGGGTTCCCCTGCCGTACTTTAAGGGGTTATTTTACAGGGTCCTTGCACTACCAGCATTATAGGCATAGATATACCGGCCTATTATGGACACAGATATGACTTCCTCACTGGCCCCTTACTATAGATGGAACAATGTTCATTGGCCAATCACATACCCAATAGACACTTTTTTGAAGTGGCTCAATATACCACATATCCTATGTATAATGTACCCTAATGGGCGCCATACGAGTTTTTTATGTGTTTGACCATTTTGGTCACTGCAGCATTATTTACCATTATTTTTAATTAGTGTGATTTATGGATTTCCCGTCTCTATTTCAGCACGGGTTACCAGCATATAGTGCCCTAAGTGTGTGGTCCAGGCCTCCTACTGACATTGTCTGTCTGGGATCTGGCACCCAGAGACAGTCCGTGCTGGTTGGTTCGGCGGTTGGTGTCCAGTGAATGGTGGCTACAGCCTTATTCATTTTGAAATTGTAACAGTAGGTGAGCTATGATTTCAAATTATTGATGTCTGTTAGGATCTGATGTTGTGTATGACCATTGTATAATGTAAGACTGTTTATTATTCACACAGTTAAACGAATCAATTGCACCGTGTCTAGCCCTGATGAAGCGAAATTTCTTTTGCGAAACATGTTGGCTTTAGTCACGCACGAATTTTGGATTCTACTTCTGGATGGTCATATGTCTGTATATGTATTGATAATTCTATCTTTTAATATATTTCAATAAATATTGTTAAATTTTATCAAACCTGTTTGATTCTCACCTATGTAACTCAGTCTTTCTCCTTTAAAGTCCCATTTACTTGAGGAGGGGAATTGTTTGTTTGTTTTTTCCTCCCCTTTCTTTCCCCCTCCCCCTCCCCCCTCCTCTTCCTTTTTGTACAAGCTACCCTCCTGGGAGCTGTAAAAGAATGGAAACAGCCAGGTGAGTAGCATTATTAGGCAGAGCAGGTGTAAGAGCAGAGGAGGTGGTGAAGCACTTACGGAGCTTAGCGGGACAAGTCCTCACATAATGTCCTGGTTCTCCACTGTAAAGACAGAGGTTATTGGCTCGCCTGCGTTGCCGTTCTTCGGGAGTAAGAGAAGGGCGCAGTAGACCCAACTGCATGGGCTTGAAAACATCAGAAGTAGAGGCTACTGGAGCTGTGGAAGCAGACTGAGGAGAACTGGGTACACGAGGAAGCATCCAGACTGGATGGGAAGGACCGGCAGAACGTTCAGATCTTCGTTCCATTAGTCGCCTGTCAATTTGAATGGACAGATTAATGAGGGCATCTAAAGTCTCTGGCATGCCCACTCGGGCTAGTTCATCTTTCAATGATTCAGACAGACTCATGCAGAACTGGTACCGCAGGGCGTCGTTCCAGTTGGTGTCGGAACTCCAACGCCTGAACTCGTACATAGTCTTCCGCTGGTCTACGGCCTTGCTGAAGAGAATGCAGGGCCGCCTCCACATTGGCTGTCAGCTGCGGGTCTTTGTAGAGCTGGGACATGGCTCGGAAGAAAGTGTTCAAGTTATCAAGAGAGGTATCCTTCTGCTCCAGGAGGCGATGTGCCCATGACTGAGGTTCCTCCAGCAGCAGGGAGATAACAAAGCCCACTTTGGTAGACTCAAGAGAAAAAGTCCTTGGCTGTAGGGCGAAGAAATGTTTGCAGGCATTACGGAAAGCTCTGAATTTACTACGGTTCCCAGAGAATCTTTCGGGTGTGGGGACCTTGGGTTCAGGCGGCAACATAACCACTGAAGTAGCAGCAGAAGTCCCGGATGAAGATGGTAAAGATACGGACAGAACCTGAACTCGTTCCTCCAGCCGATTGTAGCCTTCTTGAAGGTTCTTTACAGCCTGAGTAAGTCCAGCAAGATGGCGACAAAGCTCATCCATCGGAGAGGCTCCCAGCGTGGGTTCGGACATGGCTGTCCGGTACTGTCACGTACCTGGTGGTTGAGCCCACTTATGCAGGGAGCGGCTTCCCGTGTACCTCTGGCTCGAGAACCCCTGATAGAGCAGACAAGGGCTCGGGAGTGCAGGGGGCACAAGGTCCTGATGGGTTGCAGATGCAGGGGCTGAGTTTATGACAAGAAATGGTATCCTTGGGATTGCAGCAGGTGAATTACAAAGGCCCAGCTTGATTGTCAAACAGGAACAATACACACAACATTCACAGCATGGCCACATAAACCCACTTTTGATGGACAAAATGCACAAGAATTTCAGCAAACATCCTAACAGCCCTAGTGGAGCGTTTGTCATTATGCACAATATCACTCCTTCTCCCCCAAAAATCACAGCAAACATGACCTCTTCGAAGGCCAAACAAACCCCTACTGCAGTCCTTTATATAACAGGTGTTGGATTGTTAGCACACCGACACACACCCAATAGAAGTATACACCCACCGGTGTCATTTAATCTGTCTCTTCATGTATGTCTAAAGTGATTGCACCTGATGAGCAGGAACACATAATACTATTTCCAACTGCGTTAGCCCTTGGCTATGTGCTTTAAATCTCCAACTACAGGCCAAAGAGCTAAGTCTATTTGCATGCACATAAACAAAGCAACAGTTTTCTAAGCATATGTACCTGTGCAGTGTAAAATCTACAATGTGAAATGTCCAAGTCCCTGTGCATACTTAGTGCTAACAAACATTAACATCAGTCCCTGGCTGCAAGGAGCTTCCAATCTAAAGTCCAAAACTAACTTTCTTACATTAGGGACAATTTAGAAAGGAGCCAAATAATTGGATCATGGCAAGAAACACACACAGACACAGGGAGAACATATAAACTTCAGTGCAAGAAGTAGAATGTTGGGGATTTGAACCAAGAACCCCAGTGCTGCTAGACAGAAGTGCTAGCCACTTAGCCAGTGGGCAGCCTCATCCATGTAGCCTGTATCTCTGTGGTGTGAACCAGCCCTAATCCCTAGCCATGCTCAGTGTCGCAAGCAATATACACTAGATTGTCCAAAGTATTGGGACACCTGCATTTACACGCACATGAACTGTAATGGCACCCCAGTCTTATGCCCTGTACACACGGTCGGACTTTGTTCGGACATTCCTACAACAAAATCCTAGGATTTTTTCCGATGGATGTTGGCTCAAACTTGTCTTGCATACACACGGTAACACAAAGTTGTCGGAAAATCCGATCATTCTAAACGCGGTGACGTAAAACACGTACGTCGGGACTATAAACGTGGCAGTGGCCAATAGCTTTCATCTCTTTATTTATTCTGAGCATGCGTGGCACTTTGTCTGTCGGATTTGTGTACACACGATCGGAATTTCCGACAAAAGATTTTGTTGTCAGAAAATTTTATATCCTGCTCTGAAACTGTGTGTGTCGGAAAATCCGATGGAAAATGTGTGATGGAGCCTACACACGGTCGGAATTTCCGACAACAAGGTCCTATCACACATTTTCCATCAGAAAATCCGACCGTGTGTACAGGGCATAAGTCTGTAGGATTCAATATTGAGTTAGCCCATCCTTTGAAGCTATAACAACTTCAACTCTTCTGGGAAGGCTGTCCACAAGGTTTAGGAGTGTGTCTATGGGAATGTTTGACCATTCTTTCCAAAGCACTTTTGTGAGGCCAGACACTGATGTTGGACAAGAAGGCCTGCCTCACAGTCTCCACTCGAATTCCTTACCCAAGGGGTTCTATTGGGTTGAAGTTAGGAGGTCCCTGTGCATGTCAGTCAAGTTCCTCCACTCCAAACTCGCTCATCCATGTCTTTATGGACCTTGCTTTGTGCACTGGTCCAAATCATTTGGTGGAGGGGGATTATGGTGTGGGGTTGTTTTTCAGGGGTTGGGCTTGGCCTCTTAGTTCCAGTGAGGGGAACTCTTAAGACGTCAGCATACCAAGGCATTTTCATGTGGCCAACTTTGTGGGAACAGTTTGGGGATGGTCCCTTCCTGTTCCAACATGACTGCACACCAGTGAACAAAGCAAGGTCCATAAAGACATGGATGAGCGAGCTTGGGGTGGAGGAACTTGACTAGCCTGCATAGAGTTCTGATCTCAACCTGATAGAACACCATTGGGATGAATTAGAGAGGAGACTGCGAGACAAGCCTTCTCATCCAGCATCAGTGCCTGACCTCACAAATGTGCTTCTGGAAGAATAGTCAAACACTCCCATAGACACACTCCTAAACCTTGTGGACAGCCATCCCAGAAAAAAATTGAAGCTGTTCTAGCTGCAAAGGGTGGGCCAAATCAAATTTGAACCCTACAGACTAAAACTGGGATGCCATTAAAGTTCATGTGCATGTAAAGGCAGGTGTCTCAATACTTTTGGCAAGATTTGCATGGTGGTGGAACCCACCTCCACATAAATGCTACATTTATATCTAATTTGTGGAAGGACATCCATCAGGAGTTATGTTTAACAACATAGGGAGAACTTCTCTACGGGAAGTGGCATGTTTGGCCTTTGAACCAATTACCCAAGTGTTGCTAAGCAGAAGTGCTAACCCATGAGCCACTGTGCTGCCACATGTCAGAGCCATTGAACAAACTGTTTCTGTGATATGCCATCTGTTTTGAAGGCTGGGTATGGCTGATTACTGTTAGCATGCTGTTATAGAACTATCTGTAATTTTGAAGCTTTCTGCTTGGTGAGAGGCTGCAATTGGTGCTGGTGGGGAATTCTTAAGGCTGATTTTTGTCCTTAACCATAGAACACTTTAATTTTGCAAACACGCACAAAAACAAGTGGAGTGGGAGGGCTAACATCATGCAGAAACCTTGCTACAGCCTCATTGGCTGGAATTTCAGAAACCGGCATTGCTGCACAGCCATTGACTGCCTTTCAGCAATGCAGCGGCGCTGAGGCTGAGCCGGGTTGCGCACTATAAAGTGAGGTGATGGGCAGTGTGGATGACAGGTTTCTCCCATACCAGCCAGACATGATCAGAGACTTCGGACATGATCAGAGGTTGTGGACATGGTACAGGAGACTGTCAGAGACTGCTGACATAACTCCCCTTGGTCATCATAGAGAATAAAAAAGTCTTCAGCCATTCATTCACTGTAATCACAGAGGGAAACAGCTTAAGTTCTAAAACATGACAACTATTATCCTAATTCATTTGCAATCATGCCCCCCCCCTCGAGCCTAGACGAGCTTGTCCGAGCACAGCCGACCCGAGGGGAGCTGAGACCGCCCCTCTGCTCGAGCACAACCGAGCCAAGGGGAGCCGAGCCTGCCAGAGCCGAGGGGAGCTGAGACCACCCCTCTGCTGGGGCCCACCCAACCCATGCCCAAGCAGAGCCGAGACCGCCCACCCCACGTCCGAGCACAGTCGAGCTGAGGGGAGCCAAGACCGCCTCGGCCCAAGCCCAGCCAAGCATAAGTGAGCCAAGACTGCCCCTGCCAGTAACTTTTTGCCACTATATGGGAGCGCCAGTCCCTCCTTCCCCCCCGGCCAAGTACACCCCATAACTGGCGTTAGTCACTGCCCAGTCTGCCCTATAAGCCGCCGGAGACTGTGTTTGTGTAGGAGGCAGGACTCAGGAGGGGATGGAGGGCTTTTTTTCATGCGGGGGTGGCGGCTTTCACTGAAACTGCCCGTCACTGAAACCGGTCCACTGAGTCATGGGCCCACCGGGAAACTCCCGGTAGTCCCGACGGCCAGTACATGCCTGGCACAATTTCCAATGGTGGTGGAACTCTCCTCCACATAAATACTGCATTTGTTTGGATATATACCTATAGGTGGTGGAATAACATTGGTCAGGAGTTATGTTTCTTGATTTATTATGTGATATTTGGTGGTTCTTGGTGTGTGACTATAGAATAGTGATGTTACCCTCTGAATTTTGGGAATGACATTTTGATTTATGATGTTGGTTCACATACCACATTTTGAGGGGTAAAATTAGGATCATTTGGAAATACGAACCAACACACAAAATTGTGACTCATTTAAAATTTGCATCAGCAATGGTATTGTATGTGGTTTGTGAAGACACCTGTGGGGGTTTTGGTTTAGATTTATGTGAGATGGAGAGCAACAAGCAAGAGAGACAGAGAAAAATATATTTTCCCAAAACAGGAAAACATTACTAGCATTCTTAAAAAAAAAATATGAAGAGGAAGCAACATAAAAACCCAGCAAAGACAATGTATTTTAGAGAAATAAACAGTTCATCCCAAAATTAAAATATATGTTTTTGTGGAAGTAACAATTGTACAATTATAATCAATAGTTAAAACTTGCATTTGGCTATATAACGCACATTTTCACATTTGCGAACGCATGTTTGCCATTTACAAATGTACTATAGCACTCTGTGAAAAATTAATGGGAGTTAAATTGTGACTATTTTGCATGTCTAAGCATGCGCACTTGTGCTGGTACATAGTCGTAGAAAAAGTGGGAATTTATCTCTTCTCAGACTTTCACTAATATTTCTATTTTACATCAAACTTTTGAGCAGGTTGAAAGCAGATTATCTTCAAACAATATACCACACATTTAAGAATCATTTAGGCTATATCATGCTCTAAACATTATTTCCATGTGCAATTCCTGTGTTTCTATAACGACTACTGATTTAGACAGTTTCTGTTGTCTGTGACCTACAGTGAATTTGGTTTTGTGACAACTTTTTCCCAAGAACTATAGTGAATTCCATTTTCACGTAAATGTGCCCGTTTTTTGGCCCCCACAGTGTGCCTGTATCTCTTGTAGTCAGTGTTACAGCCAGGTCCCCCTCCCAGTACTGCTGTGCCATGCATTATTATAAGTGTACTGCATTCCCTAGAGAAATACAGCATCCTGTACACTCTATTAGTCTGCCTGTGATTACATGGGCAAATACGCCTCTTGGTCTGCCCCTAGCTGGAGATTGAGAGCACAAGCCAACTGTCGGCTTGGATATGTAAGTGATCCTACAGCTTGCCGGGTAGAAGGGAAAGATACCAGCAACCGTCTGTTCACTGGTCTCCTTTAGCTAGTAAGAAGCACAAGTGATAAGGATTGCACTTTTGTCACTTTCCCTGGCCACTGTGGCTAGGGATAAAGATAATGGAGCACAATATAGATCCCTGATGTCTCATTAAAGAGAGCCTATCATAAATCCTCATATCCCCATTTATTATCATAGAAATATGCTATCACATAGGGGGCTGTTGGACCCTATGTGATAGCAAAAACATTAGAGTGGTTGTAAATCTCTGGGGGCATGGCTAGCAGCGGACATGTAAGCAGCAAGGTTTGCGAGCTCCTCCAGCACCGAAAGATCCTGAGCAGCATCCGGACATTAAACACCCCTGCCGACCTTACAGTGGGAGTGGGTACCTATACAGCACTGCCCAGGGCCTGTAAAGATGGTCCGGCACGGTCCGATGGGGCTTAAATCGGCAGAGGAACGGCTGCTGACACAGGCTGTGGGAAGAACCAAAGATGGCGCCGGCTCCTCATCCTCCTGCAAAAAGCCGCCGAAGGACAAACAGCAGCAGTCCGGTGAGTCCCGCTCCCCTGCTCCCACACAAAAGCTTGTCGCCACCACTAAAAAACATAAACTACCTACCACTATCAGGGAACACTTCGCTGACTCCCCACAGAGCCCACGTTTGCAAGTGTCGGCAGCGGCCCCAGAAGTGGAGGAGCAGACCCATGGGAGGAGGCAGGCAGATGGGAGGAAGACAGTGAGCTCACAGCCTGCTGGGACTGTGGAGGAAGAGCAGATAATGAGGGGGAAGAGGAGCTCACTCTAAAGCATGTTATGGAGGCTATACATCAGTGGCAATCCACGCTGACGACGCAGATTGAATCAGTCAGACTGGACCTCTCCATTGTCAAGCATGACATGCAAAAGATTTGTTCCAGGATCTCTAATGCAAAACAACACATTAGCGACGTGGAAGACTCCATGCAACCCATGTCTGCTAGTCTACGTACGCAGCGACAAGATTTAAAGGAACACGCTGTGAAACTAGGAGATTTAGAAGACCGCATGCACAGAAACAACCTGCGTTTTGTTTGCTTTCCAGAAGGAACTGAAGGAAAAGATCCAGAATTGTTTCTGGAAAAATGGCTAAAGTCGCTAGTGGGGCCGGAGACTTTGTCTTCTCTGTTCGCAATCGAGCGAGTGCACAGAGTCCCCATGAGCCCCCCTCCATCTGGTGCCCCTCCATGCCCTCTTCTGGCGAAGATTCTCCATTTCAGAGATAAGGAATCCATAATACGTGCAGCCCGTAATCTCTCTGACATCAAGTACAATGGTAACAGAATCTCAATCTTTCCAGACTTTTCCGCTGCCACACAGAAACAAAGAGCTGCTTTTACAGCGGTGAAGCGTCACCTGTGAGATAAGCAGCTTAGCTACAGCATGCTCTACCCTGCCAAACTGAGGGTCATAAATGGTGGCAAGGCTCAATTTTTTCTATTTCCTTCGGAGGCCTCTGCTTGGCTCGATGGACTGGGATAAATCTTTATACCATTTTCAGGGAGCTTTAGTTTGGCAGTTACTATGCCTGGTTTCATCTTTATGGTAACGGTTGTTGCAAAGTTAGTTGGATCTGCTCACCCTCTTTTGTTTTTCTTTACTTTCATAACTCTCCTGGACACAACAGACATATCTGGAAGACACAGGAAAGCAGCAGCATAGGCACTTAGGCTTTGATTTTTCTGCCTATGTATTGCTATGGGGTCCTACCCCTTAAGAGATATATTTGTGGGGATGAGACCTCTGCCCCTGAAATGGGTCAGTGGCTGATAAGACACAATATATTAGGTCTATGCCCAGGTCAGATCTTAGTTGAGTGACGGAAGTATTACATAAGGATTCATAACAGGATGCATAACCCTTGGCATTAACCTATGTAGGTGCTAACATTGCTCGATATGACATCTACAACACTTTTTTTGTACTACTAAGTTTTTTTTTCAGTAGACATTATGGAACTACTACCACTTTAGCTAAAGGATATTTTTGGTCATCCCTCAGGTTATTTCCATGGTTATTAGGATAAAGCTTGTTGAGGTTTGGGGCATTGAGCAAGGAGGGGGGTTGGGGAAGTTTGTACTTACTTGTATTTCTTTTTTTTTTGTTGTTTTTAGTTTTCGTTGTTCTCACACTGCACATATATGCTTCAAAATGGTACTAACACTGAGTCGCTGCTCTTATAGTCAATTTATGGAAAGGTTAAATTACTCCATAGTGGATACAGGTATGACAGGGGCATTTAGGTCCTGAGAGTATAGTATAGCATTTTCTGAGTTATTGTCCTTTTTCCCCAGAGAGATCTTAAATGTCTTACATGGAACGTTGGAGGCCTGAACTCAAAGATTAAAAGATCTTTGGTCTTTGTTTACCTCAGACGCACAGGATCGCATATTATGCTACTTCAAGAGACTCATCTTGTGGGATCTAGGGTCATGGCCTTGAAAAGATCCCATATTGCCCATGCTTTTCATGCAATATACTCCACCTACTCTAGGGGAGTCTCTATATTAGTTCTTAAGTCTCTGCCGATTCAGGTGGAGGTTAAGACTGACCCACAGGGATGTTACGTTGCTCTGGTCTTTAAGTATAAGGAAGTATTATATACCGTAGTAAATGTCTATATCCCACCACCTTTTGAATTACAAAGACTAGAGGATTGTATGTCTGCAGTTCTTCCCATGGTACAAGGTCACCTTATTATAGTGGGAGAATTTAATAGGGTCATGGACACGGAGATGGATAGACTCAGATGTGTTAGACCACAGTCCCACGCCTTAAGTAAATGGGCAACTGCCTATGATTTAATTGATATATGGCGTTGGAAACACCCAGATAAGAGGGAGTTCTCTTGTTCATTTGAGTCCTATAAATCTCTGTCTCGACTGGATATGTTTTTTCTATCCCGAGACACTTTACAAAAGGTACAGGATGTGTCTTACTTACCCAGGGCAACTTCTGATCATTCTCCTCTGGAGCTTACCGTGCGAGTGTCTAGACCACCAGGTGGCCAAGTTTGGCGGATGAGTCCACTTGTACGGATGCTATAACCAAATTTTGGCAGGAGAACACCCGAGAAGTGTCGGAGTTAACTACCTGGGATGCCTTTAAGGCGGTACTAAGAGGAGCTTATATGAAAGGTGTTTCTGACCTTCAAAAAGCTAATGGGTAACAGGTGCTTACTCTGGCATCTAAATTAAAGGAGGCTGAGGAATGTTATGTCCGAGACCCTTCTCCAACTCACTATAGCTTATTGCAGGATACCAGAAGGACGAAGCGTGTGTCAAAAACTCAGAAACACTTATTGTATCAGCAACAAAGGATTTTTGACACAGGAGACAAAAATGGAAGGCTACTAGCTTTGTTAGCCAAACCAATACCTGACCCCATCACTATTTCCTGTGTCTATGATAGCTCAGCCACCCTTCACACATCCCAGGATGCGATTATGGAAGCTTTTATGCAATTTTATTCAGACCTTTATAAATCTCAAGCTCACTATACTCCCCCGGAATTATATGAGTATGTAGACTCTATAACCTTCCCTACCCTGTCAGAGGAACAACATTTGTCCATGGAAGCACCCATTTCCATAGAAGAGATAGATCTTGCACTTAAAAATTTTGCCAAACATAAAACCCTGGGACCGGATGGTTTGCCCCTTGAGTGGTATCTAGAGCACCGAGAGGTCATGGTACTAAGATTGCATAAGCTTTACTCTACTATCTTTACACAGAAAAGTCTACCTCCATCTATGAAGGAGGCTCTAATTATACTGATTCCTAAGCCCAATAAGGACCCCCTCTACTGTGAATCGTATAGGCCAATTTCCCTAATTAATACGGATCTGAAAATTATATCTAAAATTTTAGCCTCACGCATAACTTCATTAATTACTACACTGATAAATTCAGATCAAACCAGTTTTATTCCGGGGAGATCTACATATGGTAATATACATAGATTGTTTACAAACCTCCAGTCCGCTAATACGTCGATGGGCCCTAGAGCGGTCGCATCCCTTGATGCCCACAAGGCATTCGATTCAGTTGAATGGCCTTATCTACTATATATAATGGAAAAATTTGGGTTTGGAAAGAACTTTCTTACCTGGATCAGAATATTATATAACCGTCCTATAGCGCGCATTAGAATTAACGGAATAGTATCCAAACCATTCACAATTCACAGAGGCACCAGGCAGGGGTGCCCACTCTCACTACTGTTATTGGCGCTCGCTATAGAACCCCTGGTCAGACTTCTTAGGTCCTCATTGGATCTGCAAGGTATGTGGATCAGTTCACTAGAAGAACGCATATCACTTTATGCGGATGATATGTTACTTTATCTATCCCCGAATCACAATCCCTATAATGCTCCGTCTAATTAGTAAATTTGGAACCTTTTCCGGTCTCAGGGTGAACTGGACTAAATCTAGTGTTTTCCATGTGGATCCCACCCTCCCATGTGATCTCCCCTTGGACTGCCCGTTACAAGTCACTCCAAAGTTTAAATATCTGGGAGTTACCGTACAATTACCGATTTCCAACTACATTATAAATAATCTCTTATTATGCTTCACAACTGGTTTACATACACTGGTGGCTTTTTCCACAGCTGGATAATGCTGCTACTGCAGCAGAGGCGGCTCTGCTTTCCTCTTACGAAGCTCTAAATAACGTAATATTTAGGAAAATGGTTAGAGTTGATGAGGGTACAGATATAATAAAGGTCTCTCTTAAGATATACAAACAATGTCTCCCCTTGGTTCCAGATGACTCAGCTTCTATATCTTCAAATCATCCTATATGGTTTAACCCTACATTTACTCATTTTTATGATCTACCTGATGCCTGTCTCTGGGCGACAATTGGTCTAAAATATATACATCAGTTATATGATCAAGGTCAATTTAAATCTTTTCCAACACTTTGGCAGGAACTTGGGATACCTAACACATGGAGTTTTAAGTATCTTCAACTAACACATGCAGCCATGGCTCAAATAGGTCTTAGAAATGTTTTCTTTCAAAACTCTGCCTTAGAAGGAGCATTAATACAACCAGCACACACAGGGCTGATCTCCACCTATTATAAGACGTTGGGGCAACATAAATCCACTCGACTACAGGCTCTTAAAAACCATTGGATAGCAGATATACCAGATATATCGATGATAATTGGGAAGAACTCCTTAATACGTATTTTGTCACTGCAATTTCTGCTAGGGACAGAATGATACAATTACGTATCTTTTTTTTATAGAATTTATTACATTCCTCTGCGGCTTTTCCGTATGCGGAAGCTAACCAGTCCCATCTGCCATAAGTGTCATAGGGACACAGGAGACCTACTCCACATGCTCTGGAGCTGTGAAAAAATACGACCGTTCTGCTCACAAGCATTGGTGTGCGCAGCCTATTGCATTAGAGTGTGCACTCCAGAGCACAAACACACTTGTGTATATCAGCAGAGAAGTGGATGGTGTCAGTAGAGCAAAGATTGGTGTCAGTAGGGCAGTGGACAGTATTAGTAGTTTTTTATTTTTATTATTTTTTACAATATTATTTTTTTAAATAATTTTTTACAGTATTATTTTTTATTACTTTTTTTACAATTTTTTTATTGGGCTTTGGTGAAATACCAAGGGTCTAAACAGACCCCAGATGTCTCACATTCTAGACAGAGAAAGAAACTAAGGACAGAGATTCCCCAGTCCCTTTGTCTGCAGCCTGCAGTAAACATAGTTTCAGTTAAGAATGAAAACAGAAGTGATCGGTACAGATCACTCACTGTGTTCCTTCAGAAAAGGAATGGGCCAGTTAATTAAATATTAACCAGCCCCTTCCCTGCTCGTGAGAGGAGAGGAGGGAATCTGGCAGCACTGCTGGGGTGGAGACAGGAAGCCGGGGGAATCAGCACCGCACGGGGTAATTAGGGTGTGCCCAGGCACACCTGGCACACCCTGTGCGCACACCTATGGTCACAAGTATCCCACTTTATTGCGAATAACTTTAATTTGCCTAATGTTTGCAGCCCAAAGTGGTGTATATTGGCAATTTTTGAGGATGTGGAGCTGGGCTCATATTAAAAACAATTCCTGCACTTCCTATTATATTATGCCAGAAAAGCAGTAGTTTTGCAGTGGATACATTCCACACCAATCTCCCTTAATCAATGGAAAAATCTGATTAACCAGGTATTACCGACATATAAGCTCACATACGAAGCCAGTGGGTGTGCTGGTAAATTTATGAAAATATGGGGAGAATGGACGGAACTTACGGATACATGTGACATCCTTGCATGATGGGCTGAAATCCTGTTGTGTGGTCATAAGAACTGAATCTACTCGAATGAGATGGGGGCTAAAAATCCTATTTACCTATAATATCTAAGAAACAAGAACTATGGCGTCTTAGAAATAATAAAAAAAAAATTAAAAAAATTTAAAAATTTTACTATTTATTGATATATGTGCAAGTGTTCAGATGGTTAGGTTTGTTTAGTGAATAATTTGCTTGAGAATTGAATACAAAATCTCTCGTATTGAATATATGTATGAAAAAAAATACATATGACACTGACGAATTGTTAAATGTACACTACATTTACTATGTACTATGCTTATAATGTAATCTTTCTGTGATAAAGATTAATAAAAAATGCAGTTTAAAAAAAAAATAAAAAAGTGGTTGTAAATCTCTGACATTAAATATGAACAAAGCATATCCCTCTATAGCATGTACTTGTCGAAATCCACAGCAATACATGTCATTTTTCTCTGCTGCCTCATTTCTCTGCTATATGTATGAGTCACTTCTGACAAGTATTCCTGACACCAAGGAAAAAAAGGTGACAGGGAGGGAGCTCCAGCACAAAATTACTGTTTCACAGGCATGTGTAATTTAAAGGCTTGACATGTTGGGTATCTATTTACTCGGCATAATTGCCTCTTTCATATTTTACAAAAGATTGCATACTATGTTGCGTTTGTGTGCACTAAAATTAACTTTAGTGTATTTTTTACTGAAATGTTGCTCTTGATAAACCGTTGCAATAAAACTGTGTGACAAAAGAATTGGGACTATCACTATTTTATTACCCAGGTTCTCTGTATATTATATGGTTTGGGGAGGTTTGGGAAGGTTAACTAATCTTCAAGTTTAAAAATATTATTTTAACATGTGTGCAAAAAATGCAGAAGTTGCTTTGGCAGAGAGAGTGTTACTGCTGGCCATACAAAGGGGTATTTGGCTGTTTAAATCAAACAATGTGACCATTTAAAGTTATATTGCTATCAAACATGTACATTTCTTATGTGTACATTTCAAGTAGTCCATAGACTGTGAAGCATGATGCTGTGTTTTTTGTGCACTCGAGATGGAGAATATTGGCCAGTCTGAAGCAAATTTCAGGGTCTCTTGATAAACCATATATACAACTGTAGGGTTAGAGGATTGTGTGCTGCAATCATTTTTAGCACATACAATAGCCAACTTTCGCTTGTATCGAATTGTAAATACATTTTTGATAAGATTAACCCAGTAGAACTCTATTTGGGCAAAAAAATAAAATAAAATCAGAAATGCTCATGTATGACAAGTGAATTTTCTTTCAACAGAGAATAATGATACAAGTGTGTAAGGCATGGACACTAGTTTAGGCTCCATAACCACAACTGAACAGATTTTTCCTCTAGGAGCTACATCAGAATTTTGAACTTGATAGCTTCTGGCGCAGTTTGTCAAAGATAAAATATGAATCAGAAGTAACGTAAAGTCATGATACGCAAGGTTAGCATTAGCAACCAGGTCAATTTAAAAACAATAGCTTTTAGAGTAGCACCTACAAACAAGTAAGTGATGTTTTCAGAATATAGAAGGAGCTGCTTGTGTATGCAAACAATCCAATACAACAAAACAAACACTCTTGCGCATAAATGTGTAGGCCCGACAGTTCGAAGTTCAGGATGGACGATAGCTTTCGGCTTTGCTGCCCTCAAGGATAGGGATGTCCTAACAGTCAATGGAAAACACAAGAGAGAGGGCGCACCGGCCTAGTGCATTATCCTTAAAAAAGTTTATTAAAATGTACACAAAAAACTACTACTCACAAAGGTGGATGAAAATCACACTAGAACGATCTTTTTGGTAAGTGGTGATCAATCCACTGATGGCAGTCTCCAGATCCTACGGGTAAGACGTGCAGATCTCTGCCGACTGACGCGTTTCGAAGGTAGGCACCTTCTTCTTCAGAGCCTAACAGTGTTCATCTCTTACAGCTACTTATATATGAGTGCTCATCAGGGAGGCACAAAACAGATTGACTCAAGAGCCACTCACATAGAGATGGGCGGTCCAGAAGCGGACCTAAACATAGCACCATGGAAACAGCCTGTGTACACGTATACACACATCTACACACAAGGGGCATAACGTTCACGACACATCACGCTTAAACAAAAAAAAGGAGGGGGGGGAGAGGGGGGATGGGGGGGCGGGGAAGGGTGAGGAAGAAAAGTCTCCCTGTATCCAGCCACCAAACTATAATGATCACAAGGGTGGCACGCATAGCAGACCGATATATATATATATATATATATATATACACACACACACACACACACACACACACACACATATATATATACCCAGCGGCACATCCAGCAGCCAAGCAAGCAAGCTCACATCCCATAGAAGTAGCCTCATATGTAAACGGAAACAGGAGTAAAGCTATCTGTATAGGTATTATACTTCAGGATGCACATAGAAAGCAATAGAGGAAGACTTAAGGTGCCTAAAGACAGTAGGGGCACTTTACTGGCATCAGAAAGAACCCATCACAGCCACCTGAAGCTGACATCAAGGGGAACAGTTTCTCAATCTCCAAAAACAGAACCGCATGCTTAAAATAACAGATGTGTCTTACCTAGAGAGTGCTGAGATGGCTGTAGGCGGTGGGTGGAACGCACGCCATATTAGTTGTGATGTTTTGCGGTCCAGGGGGTGGAAGTGGAGGCTCAGCGTCACTTCCTGTGCGCCCGCTGTCGCGCTGAGCATGTGTCAGCGATGGGAAATGCCTTCTACCGTGTTGGTGAAGGCATACTGTAGAGGCCTAAAGCGGACACATGGCTTAACGTGCAGCGGCGGAGTCGCTGCATCAATAAAGGGAAAATGAAAAGCAAAGGGAAAAGGGAGTAGAAGTAAATAATAAAGGGGGAAGGATGTGTATTGAAATAATTCAAAATTAAAGGAAAAATGAATGTGTGTATGTATGGGACAGATAGAACGACTGGGATAAGTACCAATATCATCCATACATAGACAGACACAACCCCATATGTGAAATGTGTGTGCACATACACACAAAAAGGAGCGTACCTGTCAGTGGTGATCCCTGGATGAAAGCAGACCAAATGAGCACACCTAGTCTCAAGAAAATTGGATTAATTAATTAAATTAGATTAGACAGATGCGCATCAACGCACATGTTTAGCAGTGTGCGTATCAAGTAACATGTGTAGGTAAGAGATGAAGACATGCGCTCTAGATCAACTATAAATGTAGAGAAATAATACATATGAAATGAGCGCATAACTGTACATTAAAACAATGGTAACAATGGCATTTTCATAAATGAAATAGAGTCAGAGACTCCCTGATTAAATAGATACTATCTAGGGAATATACATGTGTACACATATGTATAAATGTTACACACATATATTCCTCCAAAATGCCCATAAAAGCTAAAAAAGATCACAGTTGATAAATTGTTGTTGGAAGAGTACATATACACACGTATATACACATACACATATACATACACACATATGTACACATGCACATACAACAAACACGTGGCGTGGAAGAACCAAAGTGAACAACAATATGTGACTATGTATAAGAATAGAACCGCACAATCTGTGCATGCTAGCAATCTACATAACAATCTATATGTATATAAAAACAACCCTCTAACACAATATAAAAATGTAAAAGGATAAAATAAAATAAAAGAGTATAAAAATGTATATATATACACATATAGACACATGCATATATATATATATATATATATATATATATATATATATATACATATATATATATATATATATATATATATATATATATATATATATATATATATATATATATATACACACACATGTACATACACATCTACATATGCATAAAGGGTACCTAATAGAATCCAAAGGAAGATGATAATGGAGGTACAGACAACCGGCCTAAGTCCCATACGCTACAGGGAGGATAATACCTTATACCGCTATCATGCTATTTCACTATTTTGTGTATTTCGGGGTCTTCGTTGAGACCTCCGGGGGCGAGGCTGCTAAGGGTGAAAATCCGGTACGCTTCACGTTTACATAATCTCTGGTGTTTCCTCCCCGAGTCAAGTTCCCCCCGATTGCCTCAATTCCAAATACCCTGATACCTGCAGGGTTTCCTTGGTCGGCTTCTAGAAAATGGGGGGGACCGGGTATTTGTCCCTTAGGTTTATGGTACCACACTTGTGTTCTCCTATTCTGACCCTCATAGGACGCTGGGTTCGGCCGACATAGAGGCGACCACAAGGACAAACAATGCCATATACTGTAAACTCTGTACCGCAGTTCATAAACTGTTTAAGTTTGTGGACCCTTCCATCTCTCCCTTCTACAGTTTTCTTTCTGTGCCACATTTATATACATGTGCCGCAATTTTGTAGCTCCCTTTTTGGTCAAATATTGTAGTCCAAAGACTGGTTGGTCTATTGGTAGTTGTTTTAACCCTACTAGGAGCAACAAGACTCCTAAGGTCACGTGGTTTACAAAAAACAATATTTGGATGATCCGGGAGTGTGCCACCAAGTACAGGATCATGTTTAAGAATATTCCAATTCCTTTTGAGAATATTCTGGATCTCAAAAGCCTTGTTTGTATACTGGGTGGAGAATCTAGCCTGTTGGATATCAGGGGTGGTATGGCGTGAAGGTACAATAGTGTCATCTGATGGGTTATCATAGAGGACTAGATATTTATTGAAAGCTGTCTCAATATGGCTTACGTCATAATCCTTTTCTCTAGAGTTCTGCATAAGGAGACTACTCTGTTCTATGTAGTCTTCTTTTTTCGTACATGTACATCTCAGACGACAAAATTGACCATAGGGGACATTTTGTATCCACCTTGGGTGGTGATTACTTTTGGCATATAAGTATGAATTACCTCCACTCGGTTTAAAGTGGGTTCTAGAACAGATATTACCATCAGGATATCCCTGAAGTTCTAGATCTCCAAAAACTAGACACTTGTTATCAATAACGTGTGTGAATTCTATGCCAAAGGAGTTGTTTTTACAATACTCTAAGAAATTGTGGAGATCATCAACTGACCCATCCCATATTATCAAAATATCGTCAATATATCTGGCGTATAGCACCAGATTAGCCCCGAAGGGATTGTTTTTCCATATGTAGGTGTTCTCCCAAAGATCCATAAATAAATTAGCGTAGCTAGGGGAAAACCTTGCCCCCATAGCTGTGCCCCTAGTCTGCAAATAATATTAACCCAAAAAAGAAAAGTAGTTGTGTGTAAGGGAAAATTTGACACAGTCCAACAAAAATTTGTTGGACTGTGTGAGGGGTTGAGATTATCATCCTCTATTAGAAAGTAATTGATGGCTCTAAGACCGTGTGTGTGGTCGATAGATGTGTATAGCGAAGCCACAGCAAGAGAAAGCCATCTATAGCTAGGCTGCCATTTGTAGGTGGACAGAATGTCAAGCATGTGGCCGGAGTCTCTTACGAAAGATGGTAAATTGGTTACAGTGTCTTGCAGAAAATAGTCAATGTAGGAGCCCAAATTACTAGAAAGACTATCCATCCCAGCTATTATTGGCCTACCCGGAGGGTTGGTTAGGCTCTTGTGCACCTTGGGTATATGATAGCATGCCTATTATACAGAAAGAAGTATTCGTTTTTTGTGATAACCCCCTCTAATAGTGCCTCATCTAAGAGTATTTTGAGCTCCTTTGTATATTCCACTGTTGGGTCTTTACTTAGTTTGGTATAAGTATCCGTATCACCCAGAAGTCTCCTTGCCTCAATGATGTACTCTTCTTCCCCCTTTATCAGCCTTTCGTATAATAATGTCCTGATTTTGTTTCAGACTATTTATAGAATTAGAAAGAGGGTCGGTGTTTTTGGCATTATTTGACTTGTTGTTAGTGTGATCAAACTTTGTTTTAAAAGTGTTAAAAACTACATCATAGAATGTGGAGATGAATTTTCCTTTTGCCCAATGGGGAAAGAAAGAAGATCTGGGTCTGAATGGGGTATGGACTATTGCACTTTCCCGTAGGGGACAGGCCACTGGTTCAGAGGTGGTCTGCCCATCAGGTTGTGCTTCAAGATAGAGTTCTTCTAATATATTTAGTATAGAGTCCTCATCTACACTTGTTTCAGAGGGTAAGGACACCTCCGACTCCGCTCCAATATTCTTATCAATATCAGTATCGCTTCTCGCTTCTTTGAGGATATAGTATCTTTGGATGGTGAGTTTGCGTATGTACTTATTGAGATCAATAAATAGCTCAAATAGGTTGGGTACACTGGGTGGGGCGTAGTTAAGGCCTTTTCTGAGGAGAACCAGTTCCGTTTCCGAGAAGACAGATCTGGATAAGTTATACATTTTAATGGTAGAATGGGTAGTGTCTAAAGTCTGCCTCTTTTTATGTCCCTTTCCTCCTCTTTTGCCTCCTCTTGTTCTTCTTCTCTTTTCCTTGTTTTCTTCATCATTGATAGGGTTGTCACTAGAGGGTCCGGTGTATTGTTGCTCATTGCAGGGCCCTCCAACAGTGCAACTTCCTTCTCTAAAAAAACCAAAGGCAGTGTAGTGTCTGATATATTGTTATTATCATCCAACTCTAGATTACTGAGGACTGTAAAGGGATTGTAAGATTGTACGCCAATACGCGTCTTGAGATCTATATCTAGTTCTGTGGTAGTACTTCCAAATGACACTATCAAAGTGCTAGGCATTAATGGAAGTATACTACAGTCACCATTAGCCATTTGTATGGCTGATCCATCTCCTCTAGGCTGCATAATTGTACCCTTATTGCTTGCATTACTGGAATTTTTAGGTGGTGGGGTATTTTCTCTTTTTGTGTCTTTACATGGATTATCGTTAATCCTGCTATTGTTATTGTTCATAGAGGGCAGACACTTTGCAGGCGTGTTGTTCCTCACAGGGTATTGTTTCTGGATATTACGAATACATCCACTTTCACCCCTGTTTTGGAAATGTTGTTGGAGAAGGGGTTTTGTTGTAGTATGTACCCCTTCGTCTCTTTTATTCTGACTAGTGTCGGTTCTCTTTTTATGTCTAGATTTATAATTGGTCTTGTTTTTGTTTTTATTGTTTTTAGCTGTAGTATGATTGTTCCTATGTTTCAGTCTGAGGTGGGAGTGAATGATGTCCTTGAGATAGTGTATCTTGTTCATAACTTTCGGTCGGCTGTTTATTATTCATCTTCCTCTTATTCTTATTATTTTTGGTGTTAGTGTTTTGTTTTTTCCAATTGAATTCCCGATTGTTAAGATAATCCAACCTATCTCTCTCAAATTTACCTGATTTTTTACTGATGAGATTGGTCTCATATTTCATCATTTGTTCATTCACTTTCTGATCCTAGTTATCAAAAGTTTCGACATCAGAGAAAGTGGATAGTTCTTCTTGTAATGTATATAAATCAGCACGAATCACAGAGAGATTGCGCTCTCTTTGGATAATAATATATTGTAGCCACATGCGGTTACTTTCGTGAAGACTCTTAATCCAGTTTTCTCTGAGGTCTTCATCTAGAAAAGAGCATACTTTGGTGATTCTTAGACCCCTTGGTATTCTCTTAAATTCAAGGTATTTTTGTAGTAGTAAGATATCCCACCACTGTAACATTTCTCTTTCTAGTAGATCTTTTAGTCTATGAAATAGTGATACCATAGTGTCCTCTCTGTCTGGAGCCTGCTTGTCATTGTCTATCGTAGTAGTCTCCTCATTAGCAATAGTCTCTGATTCAAAGATATCTATACTGGTAGTGAAACCTTTTGCCAGTGAGGATCTTCTCAGTTGTCGTTCTTCTATTGATTTAACCATCTTTGTTCCAGTTGAATTTAAGTAGAGTCTGAACAAAAGAGCCGCTGGGGCATTCACACTCTGCAGCTAGAGACCCAAAGAATATCCAATACAACAAAACAAACACTCTTGCGCATAAATGTGTAGGCCCGACAGTTCGAAGTTCAGGATGGACGATAGCTTTCGGCTTTGCTGCCCTCAAGGATAGGGATGTCCTAACAGTCAACGGAAAACAAAAGACAGAGGGCGCACCGGCCTAGTGCATTATCCTTAAAAAAGTTTATGAAAATGTACACAAAAAACTACTACTCACAAAGGTGGATGAAAATCACGCTAGAATGATCTTTTTGGTAAGTGGTGATCAATCCACTGATGGCAGTCTCCAGATCCTACGGGAAAGACGTGCAGATCGCTGCCGGCTGACGCGTTCAAAGGTAGGCACCTTCTTCTTCAGAGCCTAACAGTATTCATCTCTTAGGCCCCTTTCACACTGGGGTGGTGGGGGCGTCGGCGGTACAACAGCGCTATTTTTAGCGCTGCTGTACCGTCGTTCTTGTAGCGGTATTCGGCCGCTAGCGGTTCGGTTTTAACCCCCGCTGGCGGCCGAAAAAGGGTTAAATCCGCTCGTACAGCGCGGCTATAGCCGCGGTATTACCGCGGTATAGCCGCGCTGTCCCATTGATTTCAATGGGCAGGAGCGGTTTAGGAGCGGTGAATACACCGCTCCTTCCCCGCTCCAAAGAAGCGGCTCGCAGGACTTTTTTTACCGTCCTGCGAGCGCACCGCTTCAGTGTGAAAGCCCTCGGGCTTTCACACTGAACAAACAGCGGAGGCTGTTTAGGGGCGGTTTTCAGGCGGTATTTTTTGCGCAATACCGCCTGAAAACCGCTCCAGTGTGAAAGGGGCCTTACAGCTACTTATATATGAGTGCTCATCAGGGAGGCACAAAACAGATTGACTCAAGAGCCACTCCCATAGAGATGGGCGGTCCAGAGGCGGACCTAAACATAGCACCATGGAAACAGCCTGTGTACACGTATACACACATCTACACACAAGGGGCATAACGTTCACGACACATCACGCTTAAACAAAAAAAAAGGAAGGGGGGGAAGAGAGGGGGAAGGGGGGGAAGGGGGGGAGAGGGGGGGAAGGGGGGGGCAAACAATCACCTGTTGACATCAGCTTACATATTCTTGATATGAAAGCTATTATGTTTGAATAATGGTAAATAGGCTATCTATATAATTATATAAACAAATGCTAAATTTTCTATCATCAGATAACCTTAATAAGTCATAGGTTTTTTAAAAATAATCAGTGAATCCGAAACTGTAAACCTTATACTGTTAGTAATCACCAAAATGTCTGATTTACTACCAGCATACAATCGAGTCCACGAGTTTGCAAACCCCTGGCAAAATTTATAAAATGTGGTCTACCTTTTAACATACAATCAGACCAAACACAATTATTTATAATGTGATTACAGAGCACAATCATTAAACAAACAATAGCAAGAAAATGCTAAAATGGTCCTGATCAAAAGTTTATATACCTTTAGTTCTTAGTATTGTGTATTATATTGGCTTTTGCTTGTGAATGAGGCTCTTTCTTTTCTCATGTGTTAAAAGCTGCCTACACTTCTTGGCAAAAAAGCTTTTAGGCCTGTAAAGTTTTTGGTTGTTTGTCTACCATGAAGATCCCCTCAAAACAACTTAATGATGTTGAGGTTAGGAGGTTATGATTACCACTCCAGAACCTTATTTTTTCTGCAGCAGGTACTGGGGATTGACTTATGTTTTAGTTCATTGCTATGCTGTAAAACCCAAGTGTGCCCCATGTGCAGCTTACGAGGCTAATAAATGCAAATCTTCCTCCAGTTAGTAATATCTGATAATGTACTATAGTTATCTTGCCATTACATTTGACTAATATCCCTGTGTTGCTGTAGCTTATGCACTTCCAAAACAGCAGAGATCCCATGTTGCATGGTAGGGATGGTGTGCTTCTTTTTATAGGCCTTGCTGACACCTCTCCCAACATAGCATTTGTGGTTGTGATGATGAAGTTCAATTTTTGTTCCACCCCTCCAAATAGTTTTGTTCTAGAATTATTGAGGCTTTTCAAGGTGCTGTTTGGCATATTGTAAGTGGACCATTTCAGTGTATTTCAGCAAGTGCAGTAAATATAGCTAACATTTAAAAATGATTTCAAGGGTATGTAATAATTTGAGCACATCCCATGACCTTGAAGACCAAAAATCTTTATAGGCTATCCATACATGGTCATAAATCAGAGTGGTATTAGTGCTTTATAATTAGATTAAAAGCTGGGCAATTGTTGCACTTTCCAAAAATGGTAAAATAAAGAGTATAAGAACATGGAGATTTGTAGCAATGTGTAATAGCTCTGCAACAGGAACAGCATAAAAAGCAGGTATTTGTTTTCATATTTGTATATAGCCATATCATTGAATAAAGGAAAACGAGAGACAGTTCCTAATATTGCCCATATTAGCTAGTAGGATAGCAGTGTGCACAAGTCATGTTATAATATGGTACACAGCATTAGGCCTGATTTACACCTATGCATTTTTAGTGCTTTTTGCATTTTGCAGATTTGCACTACAGCCTTTTTAACATGGTTTCCTATAGAACGTGTTCTGTAGTGTGAATCTGCAAAATGCAAAAAGCACTAAAAATGCATGGGTGTGAATCAGGCCTTATAGGCCATGAATCATGAGAAAGGAACATTAAGGTGATTGCTGAGTATGTCACTGTTTAAAAAGGAGAGAGATGGATAAGCTGTGTATCTTACAGAGAGTGACTCAGTTTGAGAGATAGCTGTGAATGTCAGAGGAAGATGAGCAGTCGTTAAAACATAACTTAAAGTTTGACTAATAGCTCACCACCATCACCTGTTACTGGAGCAAGATGATAGATGTCTTCTAGTGACGTCAGCATACAAGTTAAAGAGAGCCTAATGGGACATTGTTTTGTATAGAAAGAAGCAGACAGAGACAAGCACAGAAACAGAACAAGGGCAGACATGAATCTTACAAACATGTCTGACCCCAAAGAAAAGAGATAGTGTCAGGAAGGGCATGCCAGTAGACAGAATGACTCTGAAAGGTAAACTCCTGTGTGCAGACACAGGGTGACACACAGTCATACACATTTACATGGAAAAGCATGCGGACGGACGCGTAAAAAGTACTAACTGATTTTAATAAAAAAAATAATAAATCTGTATTTATAGAACTGTTTGCAAATGTCCACATCCATTCTAGCCCTTGGATTACTTGTCTTCTTCCTATGCCTCGCATCCCACCATAGAAGCTACCCTAAAAGTGTTCTCCTGCATATGCAGGAAACTCTAATCTCCTGGCAAGACCAAGACCTTCCTTGTGCCCTAACCCAAAACATGTGCCTAAATCTTCTTTAGCGATAGTAAATTTCACATGCTTCATGCACTGAATGCACTGAACAAAGATAAATGCCAAGCAGGACTAGACAACCTTTCAGTTCCACCACCTCCTGAACAACCCCCTTACCAGATCACACTACAGATGGCCACTCACCCCCTTCGAATCCCTTTATATCCTCCCATCTTTTATCAGCAATCTACTTGCACCTATTTCATTATCTCTAAAAGACTTTAAAGGGCTTGTAAAGGTTCGTGCTGCACAGTGGAGGTAAGTATGACATATTTGTTATTTAAAATAAATAAATAAATGGTCTATAAAATTCTAAGTAGACCAAAGGAAAGGTGAGGATTATTCCTTCCAGATTTTGAAAAATATCACGCGGCGGTACTGCGGAGAGTTAAGGACTGGGTGCATGGCTCTCCATATAAAAAATGGGTGTCATTAGAAGCAGAGTTGAGTAAATCAGCTTTGAGAAAAATTATTTGGATTCCAAGGCAATATAGAGGTTCTCTAGAGAAATGGCTCTGATTACCATAGAAACACTGAGAGTATGGGATAAGCTTCTCAAAAGTACATCTTGGCAATATAATAGTCCTCTGATGCCTTTGACAGGTAACAATTATTTCCCTTCAGGTAAGGATAATAATTTATATTTAAAATGGACCTCCTCGGATTATATGAGGTTGAAAGATGTCCTGAAGGGAAATGTCCTTTGCTCATTATCGGAATTGAGAGCAAAATATGGGGTAACATCATGGGATATATGGAGATATAGACAACTTCAACATTTTGTAGAATCTCTCCCAAAACCCAAAACCCCTCCGCACGATTGGAGAACTAAATTCATGGGAAAGACTAGTCGATCAAGGGGGAATAAATAGACAGTGGATTTCCAAAGTATATAGGATGTTGACAATGCCCTCAGATGCTGAATCCCTGTTTCCCTTGGAGGGGTGTGAACTGGAATTGAATCAGTTATTGCCTGAAACAATGAGAAGTAAAGTTTTTGACTATGTTCACTTGTCTTCAATGGACACAAGGATGAAGGAAATGAATTATAAATTACTAATTAAGTAGTACTACGTCCCAATAAAATTGCATAAAATTAGTCCAGACCTGTCTCCTTTATGTTGGAGGGAATGTGGGGAGGTTGGAACTCATGCACATATATGGTGGCAGTGTCCCCTAGTCCAACCATATTGGAGGGAAGTATTGGATTGGATAAAGAAGCTCAGCGGGAATTAAATTGGATTTGATCCCTGCCAATGCCTGTTCCATGTAACAGGGATGCCAAGGAAGAAATATAGAGCAGCAATTATCCCATTCCTGCTGAATGCAGCAAAGACATTAATTCTGAAACAATGGAAGTCAAATATAATCCCGACGATAAAGGATTGGTTTAGGGAGGTAGATAAAATTAGATTTATGGAAGAAGTAATACATATGCAAAATAACTCGGAAACAAAATTTGTTAGTACTTGGAAGAGTTGTTTGGAATTTAGATAAACCCAGGTCTATGCGAACTATATGGGAAGTAATTAGGTGTTCCGCTGTTCTCCGCCCATTCCCTCCCCCCCTTTCCTTTCCCACCCCCTTTATTTTTTTTTTTTGTTGCACAGTAATTCGGTACACTTTTTAGGAGGAATTTTCGATGGAGGCAAAAAGTCGAGAACTTCCCCTTCCTATGAATTAATAAAAAGGGTTTGGAAAACTCACAGTTTTATTTACGGTATATAAGAAGGAAGTCACTAAGAGAAATTAACATTATAGGTAATGGGTTAGGGTATTATAGCGTATAATAGTGGGGTTCCCTCCCCCCCCCCCTTTTTTTTTTTTAATACACAGTAATAGGCAATTTAAGGAGGAATTTCCAACATGTGGTAAAAGGTTGAGAATGTATCCTCCTCATAAATCAATAGAAAGGGTTGAGGAAGTCAGTTTACTTACATAAGAAGGTAGTCACTAAGAGAAATCAATGTTATAGGTAGGGGATTAGGGCACAGTTCACAAGTATGAATAAAGTAAATGGTGATTGCGCTGTGATAAGAGGGGAAGGAAGGAGGAGGAAGGGGAAGGGGCTAGCTCAAATGTATAGAGAGGTGAAAGAAAAATGAAAAAATTATACAAAATATAAAGGTATAATGAGCATGAGGGCTAGTATCATACTAGCACATAAAAAATATAATGTAAATACTGAAACAGAAGAAAAGAAAAATCTCAGTGCAAAAGGACTAGTACCATACTAGCACATATGTGGTAACTCAGCAAATACTTATCAAAAGAAAAATCTCAGTGCAAAAGGGCTAGTATCATACTAGCACATATGTATTAACTCAGCAAATACTTAATGGTGACCACGTAAATAAATAAATGGTGAACAGTCCCACCGCCTTGTAGTACAAAGTGCTCAAACAATGAGTCATCAGTTCCAAAAGGCAAAATGGAAAAATTATACAAAATATAAAAGTGTGATGAAATGTAATAAAGTGCAGTCTAATGAGCACTAAATCTGAATAAACTGAAGAAACAAAATAGCCTAAAACGTATAAAAAGCTATGAAATGAGTGACAAATACAGTGTGGGTACAAAAAAAAAATGAACAAAATAAAATATATAAATCAAACAAAGTCCATGTGCATGAGGGCTAGTATCATACTAGCACATAAAAAATATTGTAAATACTGACACAAAAGAAAAGAAAAAATCTCAGTGCAAAAGGGCTAGTATCATACTAGCACATATGTGGTAACTCAGCAAATACTTATTGGTGACTCCAAGAAAAATAAATAAATGGTGAACAGTCCCACCACCTTGTAGTACAAAGTGCTCTAACAATGAGTCGTCAGTTCCAAAAAGGCAAGTCCACAAGCCACAGGAAAGGGAAACAAAGTCTTCAGTGGGGACACCTCTGTGCTCGCAAGCAGCTCACCTTACTGCTGCAAGACAACAGCTTGTAATCCAGTAACAAATCACCAGCAAGCAAGGGTCCCATCCAGTAGTTCAGGCGATTCGGGTGGTGGGTGTGCAGAATGGTATATAAAAAACATAAGCAGACAGTATATAGTATAACTCCGTGGCAGCCAAAGTGGAAAAAGGGAGAGGACACAGAAGGGGGATGCACCCACTATTGTAAAATGAGTGTGGGCGTCAATCCAACGAATGCCGAGTTCGTATACCTCAAAAAGGGCGTCTTCAAACCGTCCCCATTTCCTCAATGCTCGTCACAATGGGATGCATATATGTGGAGTATTGGAAGAGAGTGCACATAGCGTGATCCCGTATATAAATCAGTTTATTAGGTTAAAAACAACATGATACACTTACATTTAGCAGAAGGCTATAGTAAAAAACATCCACGAGCGCCGAGCTCGTATCCTATCATCGGTCTGTGACAGTTCCCGTGCTCCAAACCTCACGCGTATCGTCACGTGACTTCATCAGAGGGTCCTCATATCATATATTGGTAGGCTTGCCAGACACCTGCTGGAGATGCCACAATGATACTGGCTCCCCCATACATATATGGTGGCAATGCCCTTTATCCTAGCCATATCACAGAGATCACTGATCTAACACTTCCTTTGAAAACTGCACCACACCTACATTACCACACAAACATGACCATGAAATTATACAAATGCTCATTGGTACTTCACCTTCTGAACGTTGAAAAATCTTTGGTACCATAACATTGGACATTTCCTTACTGTTCTACAGTACAGGAGTGGCCCTCTCGTGTCAATTTTGTGGTCACCATGAAGGAATGAATTTACATTAGTTAGGACAATATGTCATTTTTCTGCTTACCTGGACCTGCTGGCACCTCTTGAAATACATTGTTAACATTTTGCCACCTAATGCACTCACTTTCAGATCCCCTACTAAAAGTTAACATGTAACTTTTAAAAAGGATGCTTGATGCTGGGTCCCAGCATCCTTTTTACAAACATTGCTTTGCCCACAATATTATGGTTGGGGGGGGGGACTCTGCACAGGGCCACATTATTCCTTAAAACTTGCAGTGGATTGGAACTTTGGCACCTCCCCCAGGAACTATCACACGATCATCCCCCATCCAGAATCCCCTTCCTCCAACCCCATTAAATACCCAGCCCACTCTTCCATCTTTCTTCTACAACTTTGATCTTAGTACAATCTCTCAATACATTCCCCCATAGCTCCCCTATACCCCCAGACCTCTCCCTTTCCGGTGAGCCCCTAAGTAGACTTGATAACCTTTGGCCAGAGCTGATTGGCTCTCTTTGGATGACTATAGCATAGTATTGGATAAACAGGAATGATCCTGACCTTCTAACCACCCATGAACAATGACATTCCCGGGACCTGTGCCGCCACATACACAGTGGCCCACTGAGATGCATTAGTACCACTATAGCTAAAAGGTTGCACAGTCAGATACAACAGTGGATGGCACTGTAAGCAAATCATAAGAGTAAAATAGGCATCATGGACCCTTCAAAGACTGTATACAGACTTCAATTACATTGCTTTTCCTGAAATCCTGAAATTTTATTTGCCCTTTTTTTGTTACAATAATTTTATTTAAGGTTTTCACAAACAAAAAAAATAAAGAGGTTCCAGAATTGGTTTTGAATAGTACGCAACTTCCACAGTATGCATTACACATAAAAGAAAGGCAGAAGGTCATACCTTATAACTGTATGAGTACCAAACAAATGGCACATTACAACACTCCACATTGGCAAAGGGCCCTGCCCCCTGAGACTTCTATCTTCACAAGTATCAGAGATATAAAAACCACAGTCTATATACTTCATGCTCAGTTTGATTTGCTTTTTTTAATTACCTTTACCAATCTATTGCATTTATATATGCATAACTACAAATTTCCCTCTAGCTTCTTAACAACAGTGTATCTAAAGAAAAAAAAAATTGGGATGAAGTACGGAGAAGTAATAATCGCTGACAGGTTATTGTTGCCGCGTGCCTGCTAGGGTGATTTACCCTCTCTTTTTTTTCCTGGTGACCATTGCCAAGGGAACAGAAAATGAGGGGAAATCTAAAATTTCAGGTTGCTACCTGAACAGAACCTGAGAGGAACATTTTACGGTAGCACCTCTTTAAGAGAGTATTTCGCTTACTTTGAGAGATTTGTTCTAACGTTCTGCTGTGAGAACAGCATAGAGTGTGAAATCTCCATAGAGGAATACAAATGGCAAAAAACAGCCAGGGATTTTCACTCTACCCTATGCCAAAAAAATTGGCATTTGATATACTGAAGCATCTAAAATTATTACAAATAATAGCCTAGGAGCATAATTCCAATCATGGATATTCTAAAACAGAATATCACCTTAGAATAGGCATTACTGATATGAGAGTGAGAGTGAAATGCATTTAATAATATCCAGCTTCTCAATTTCAGATCACACTGTTAATGACCCTTAACTGGAAGCACTAAAATTTTTTTACTAAATGGCTGTCCAAAGGCTAAATGTTCATGCCCTCCAACAGTGGCAGAGTTTTAGAACTTTCATGAATAGCTGCTATTACAAATGATCTGATCTGCAGAGACAAAAGGTTGTTTGTTCCCAAATCCATGAAAAATTAACTGATAAAGCAAATGCACTATGGGTACAGGAAGGCTAAGAAATGTAAAAACAGAACCTAGAACATTTGTTAAAATTGGGGTTGTGACCTGTCCACTTATTTTTGTATATATGCACCAGCATGCCTCCATCCCATATTGTGCAAAAAAATTGGAGATAGAAAGCAGGACTTTGTGTGAGGCATGTTGGTGAATGGGTCCACATAACAAGAAATGTTGGGAGGGAATATCTGAGATAGATCCTATATTGAGTGATGATACCACAATATATATTACAAGAAAAATGATATATATTTTAATAAAAACAAATGAAAGACAAATTACAATGTAAAAAAATACATTTGAACTACAATGAGGCATGTTAGCATACGTCAGTTTACAGACATAATTGGAATATTAATTGTACATATACATGTCACAATGAGATGGTATATAATACAGTAGATAGAAGTATGCATCAATAGATGTTAACTCTACGCGTTTCTTGGCTTGGAACCAATCGTCAGGAGTCTGATGCAGTATAGCTACATTGAAGAAATAACTGTGTGTCAATGAAAGTGTGGAAAAATGGACACCAAAAAATGCAAATATGTTTTGATATACTCACAAAAAATGCATGGGTGGATGATGTCCCATACATTGTGGTGCAATGTTGGCCCGGGTATACTGACTCTCCCCCGGGGTTGAGGCAGAGAGCACGCTCCACAAGACCATCGGCCCCGACCGACAAAATGGCCGGAGCACCTACAAGGGCCACCAAGAGGGAAGGTGACGAGGCCCAGGGGATGGGAAACACACTGGGAATGAAAAAGGGGATAATTGAGTGTCAGTGGCATAAGTGAGAGGTGAGTAGTGAAGGTAGAAAGAAGGACAGGGGATAGGACCCAAAGTGTGCATGGATGTGGAAATGTGGGAAACCCAAGACCAAGGGGAGGGGTGTGTGGGGCAGAAAGTGAATGTGCAAAGTAGGAAGCCACTGTAGGTGTCAGTGGAGGATTGTGAGAGTGTACAGGGGGAGTTACCTGTAGTGAAACTGCCGGGCCAGGTGACGTGCCCCAAGGAGACATGATGAGCGCTTGAGGTGCCCGGCCAGTGACGGCCGTTTAAAAGCCGAGGGCTAGGGGCGCGCTCACGCCAACGTCATGAGCAGGCGTGATGACGTGAGGGGGGCGGGAAGCCAGAGACATCGTACGGCCAGCCTCCCAACCCCGCAACGCCAAAGCCATGGATGGTGATTCACCAAAGAGGCTCCGCCTCTGACAACCAGAGGCGGGACCTGGGAATCATGACGCCGATGCGTCGAGGCCAGGGCCCGCCCCCGTCAAGGTAGGACGGGTAGCGGGTCGTGGGCTGGACGCAACGCAACCCCGGAAGAGGACCAGATAGGTCCCGGGACCAACTACACCAAGGGGTAGTGAAAACATAATATGCATAAGTGAGGAGAATAAAAATGTAAATATTATGAAAAAAGAAAGAAAAATAAATAATAATAATACAGTGAAAAGAAAAACCGAAGTATGCAAAATGAGCAAGCCTTATAAGGGCAAGTAATCTCCCCTTTTGTGGGCAGAGAAAGTAACAAAAAAGCCACAAAATCTTGCAATGAAGAAAATCATTGAGCAAGAGAGTGTGGACAGAATTAGCTATAGCTCTGAATAATCGTGAGATATGACTGAGGGGAAAACCGAAATAAAGGGTAAAAGTAAGGAACAATTGGGAAGCGGGTATATAAAGATAAGAACATAAATAAACGCGAACAAAAAAGCAACAAACAAACAAAACACAAAAGGCAACTTTAGCCCTGAATTAAATCAGTTTATATTGTCTGACTAAAGGAAGAAAAAACAAAAAACAAAAAACAAAAAACAAAACACAAGAAAGAACCACTTTAGCCCTGAATTGAATCAGTAATTACCTAACTAAAGGGGGAACAATAGCAACATAAATTTTAGCCCTGAATTAAATCAGTATTATTATAGCTAAAAAAGGGGGGGTATACTAGCGGTATCGATAATAATGTTAATATAACTCTGGCACTGAAATAAATCAGTAGGCGAGAGGGGGACCATCGGTCTCTATAACAAGAAGGATACCAAGGAGAAGAGGATGACAACAAAGACAAAACAATAATTAAGATGAGTGATGAAGGGGAGTAGAGGATGGGTAGAATGGAAATTGGGTGAGTAAGGCAAGAGAAATAAAAGTCCTGCTTTCTATCTCCAATTTTTTTAGAACCTAGAACAATTTCTACTGGCCAGAAATGGATGCTCATTCTGTGAAAATGGTGCCTAAATGACCATTTTCTGTGCAACATCATACATCAAACTACAGGAAACCTTATACAGACAATTTCGTTTTAAACATAACCTTTACAAACACATTCAAATCCACTGTAGAAAATCAAAATCATTTTTTTCTGAACATGGAATTCCAAAAGATCCAACAATGGTCTATAGTTTTTGTTTCAACATCATTTGAAAGAGTTAATATACCCTGTGATTTGACCCGCACCTAAGTGAAGAGGCCTGTTGAAAAAACACCTTAAATCCCTGGAAACAAACATTGATTTTACAAACACTAATGCAGTGGCTTTAGAAAACAGCAAAATGCACATTTAGAAAACTGGTTGAGTGTCAAAACCACCAAAACATTTTGGTTTGTAAACATACACTATGATTGTGGTTGCTGGTTATGCTACAACTTGCCCTGTATGCGCTGCATATTTGCTTTGCATTGTTCTTTAGAAAAAAGGGTGATAACTGATTATTGGCGGAGCCTCCGGCGACAGACATTTCCAGCTGAAGCTCCACATCTCTTGGGACTCCTTGGCTGATAAAGACATTGCGTGGCATCGTAAACTGAAAATAATCTTACCATAAGCCTTCTTAGTGACCCTGGGATAAATAAAATGGTTTTTGGTGCTGCCCGAGGTAAAAATAAATTAAAGAGTGCCAAAGATACACAGTCCAGAGGCTCCTATGAAATGGCACAGCCTCCTTCCTCACACACAGGCACATCTCGCGCTGCTAAGCAGCTGGAGTTAGCTCAGGATGCCTATAATGACTCTGACTGTGAATACAGCGCCGCCTTACAAGAAAAACAAACAGATTCCCTAACTCCAAATATTTTGAGACAAACTGAAAATTTTTTTACAGAAAGCCTTAATGCAGACCTCAGACTATATAACTGAAAGTCTCACAAAAGAAATCCGTGAGTTAGGCCAGCGCACTTCTGACCTAGAAATCAGAGTGGATGACATGTAAACGAATGTACTGTCCCATGATGATGAATTAGAGACTCTTAAGGAAGAAAACCTTATGCCGCGTACACACGGTCGGACTTTTCGTCTACAAAAGTCCAACGGACGCCGACGGACTAAAGCTGGCTGGTAATCCGATCGTGTGTGGGCTTCTCCGGACTTTCAGCAGACTTTTTCAGCCTCAAATCCGACGGACTTTAGATTTGAAACATGCTTCAAATCTTTACGTCGTAACTACGACGGACCCCGAAATCCGCTCGTCTGTGTGCTAGTCCGACGGACAAAAACCCATGCTAGGGCAGCTATTGGCTACTGGCTATGAACTTCCTTATTTTAGTCCGGTGTACGTCATCACGTACGAATCCGTCGGACTTTTGTGTGGTCGTGTGTAGGCAAGTCCGTTCGTTAGAAAGTCTGCTGCAAGTCCGCCGAAAGTCCGCCGGAAGTCTGTCGGACAGGCTGTCGGACTTTTGTAGACGAAAAGTCCGACCGTGTGTACGCGGCATTATACTGCAAACACGCTTAGAGGACTTTGAAAATAGAGCACATCGATCAAATCTTTGTATACGAGGAATACCTGAGGCTATTGTTGACCTTCATTCTACTATGACCGTACCTTTCCAAAAACTATTACTGTCAATCCCAGTCAAACGTTTGGAGATGGTTAGGATTCACAGAGCTTTAACACCATGCAAGCCAGAAGGTCCTCCTTGTGATATTATTGCGGAATTCCACTTCTGTCGCACCAAAGAACAACTCATGGCTGCAGCTAGAGGAAAAGATTCCCTCAACTTTCAAGATCATCCTTATCAGCTTTTTGCTGACCTTTCCCCAATTACCGTGGCTAAACAACGTGCACTGAAGCCCTTACTTCATAATCTACAGCAATGCCAGATCCCTTATCAAAGGGGATTCCTATTTTCTATCTTTACCTATCAAGGTGTCAAACATTCCTGTTGATCCTCAGATGAACTACAAAACACTCTAGAAGAACTACATCTTATCAAAAGATCTCCAACTAGCCCTTGTCAATGCACAACCTCCAGCTCCCCTCAAGAATCTTCCAAATCTGGAAAAGATAGAGGCTGACAAAATTCCTCTAAGAAAGTCGATTCAATTCTCCAGATATGGATCCTGTAGACACAATGGACTGAATGACCTTCACACCTCATCTTGAAACTTATTCAATCTTAAGGCTTAGCCTTTCTTTGGTCATTAATTTACCACTCTCAGTATAATCTGACTAAACATATTTAAGCGAATACTGTTTTAAACTTCCCCCTTTATCCACCACAACCTCAGATAAAGATATTTTATGTTTTATCTATTTACCCCCTCCCCCCCTACTCCCCCCTCCCCCATTCCTTCCCACCCCTTAAGCCAGTGAGATACATATTGTCTTGATTATAACCTTATTTACTTAAATTTATCTTTGAGAAAAATCTAGTTATTTTTTTAATTGAAGTACTTCTGTTGTTTTATATTTAATGATCCTGTTTATCAAGAACACAATTTTCCTTCTTCATTACTGGCAATCCTACAATAAGTAATATTGCTATGCAAACCATACGGTTTCTTATTTTTCCCTAGGGTTACCTGTAGGTATTTATACTCACCTTACAGTATAGTTGTTAATAGCTAATTAACCTTTTTTTTTTTTTTTTTTTTTTTTTTACCCTTGCTCATTTTTTTTTTTTTAACGGCCGAACTTGGGTGTCCACGTATTTTAATTTTTCTGTATATAGATCCAGGCCACTGGGGTCTCGAGAGATTGTCACTGCTCCCCCTAGCTTTCTGTCCTAGGATAAACCTCCTTTCTGACCTATCACTATTGGAGGACCTCCTCGGATAGATACTCTAGGCCTCAGAGTTAGCGTTTTTTTTTTTTTTTTTTTACGCACTCAGTACGCCACCTTTTTACTTTTTTCTTATTCGCACAATTTACTTACTATTATTTGACTATATGACTCTTACTCTCTCTTTCTTCCTCTTTATCCTGTCTCTACTCCCCTGTTGGTTCTCAACCCCCCCCCCCGGGGTAACTCTGTAGACTCACAATCTATGAATGCAGTATACAACAATATTTCCTTTAAGATTTACCAATGGCCCCCTTAAATGTCCTTACATTAAACGTACAAGGTCTAAATCACCCACAAAAGCGAACTAAAGTTTTTCGCTTCTTAGCTTCCTCAAAAGCACATGTATGCCTCCAAGAAACCCATTTTGCAGATAGGCTGACCCCTAAATATTTTGGTTACACTTATCCCCAAGTTTTCACAGCCTCTGCCAAGACTAAACAATGAGGGGTGCTAATAGTGTTTCATCATACTACACCCTTTCCCTTCTGACAAAGATCAAAGACCCAGAAGGTCGTCATCCTATACTCACGGGATATCTATTCAATTCTCTAATCACAGTGGTATCCTACTATGCTCCTAACAAAACTCCATCCTCATTCTTCTCCCACTTATTACAGGTAATTGATACTCATAAAATGGACACACTTTTAATCTGTGGAGATTCGAATCAAGTCCTTTATCCTTTTTTAGATAAATCCCCAACTCCTATTGCATCTAGTACTCAGTCTCGTAAGTTCCAACAACTTCTTCAACAACACTCTTTATTAGATTCTTGGTGTGAAATCAATCCTGCTAGACGCCAATTTACTTTTTATTCTCATCCCCATATATCATTTTCCCGTATTGATCACATTTTGATCTCAATAGGCATGACCCCTGAACTCCTTTCTTCATCTATTATCCCTTTTACATTGTGCTGTACTTTCAACTTTCACTTCTCTAATACCCAAAACACAAGATTCTACATGGCATATTAATGATTCAATCCTATCTCATCCATCACACTCCTCTGATCTAGAAATAGCCATAAAAGGATTACCTGGCCAATAATGAGACCCCTGACATATCCCCACTGACCCTATGGGAAGTTCATAAACCTGTTCTCCATGGGGTTTGTATACAAAAAGCCTCATTTCTTAAAAGAGAAAAACAACAATGATATACATAGGATGGACTTGATGGACTTTTTTTCGACTTCACCTCATCATCTCATGATACATTTACTAGTAATCCAGTAAAGATCCTCCACACCTTTCAAAAACATCTTAACTCCTTATATAAAAAAGGATCTTTTGATGATACTTTAGCAGAATCATTTTTTTCCCAAATTAAAAACTTCCTACTATTTCTTTAGCCCAACGCGATTGTCTTGAAAGCCCCATTACAGTTATTGAAATTAAATTAGCAATTAACTTTCTTAAACCAAATAAACGTCCAGGCCCATATGGCTTCTCTACCCTCTACTATAAGAAATTCTCTCATATCCTTGCTTCAATGTTAACAGACAAATTTATTTTTCTCCTTAACGATCAATCCTTTTGCCCGAAACATTAACGGCTATAATTTCAATGATCTCCAAACCTCAGTCAGACGATACATCTTGTTCTTACTATAAACCCATATTATTACTCAACCTTGACATTAAGTTACTAGCGAAAGTCTTAGCGAACCGCTTAAATAGTGTAATAGTTTTATTTAATAATGACCAGGTCGGCTTTATCCCACAGCGCCAAGTGGTAGATAATGTACGCAGGACTACTTTACGAATTCAAGCAGCTAAATCACAACAAATACCCATCTGTCTCTTAGCTTTAGATATCAAAAAAGCATTTGATATCGTGGCATTACCTATATTTTGTCCTGCAGCGCTGGGGATTTGGTCCTCATTTTCTTAGCCGGGTCTCCTCATTATACAAAAATCCCAAAGCTTATGTTAAATATGCTGTATATAAATCAAATCTATTTGACATCTGTAGGGGTACGCGTCAGGGATGTCCACTTTCCCTACTCTTATTTGCCCTACTTATTGAACCCCTTGCTCAATTAATCCATACTGACCCCTCTATTAAAGGTCTAGATTTAGCTGGTCACTAACATAAACTTTGCCTATTTGCTGATGATATCTTCATCTTTATGTCATCTCCTCATATTTCTGCTCCTAATCTTATAAGTAAACTTGATCACTTTGCTCACATGTT
Source organism: Aquarana catesbeiana (assembly GCF_042186555.1). Lineage (NCBI taxonomy): Eukaryota > Metazoa > Chordata > Amphibia > Anura > Ranidae > Aquarana > Aquarana catesbeiana. The sequence goes on along the minus strand of NC_133334.1, from coordinate 105,764,598 downwards.
TAATTATTAACTCTCAAAAACCTATAGCCTTCACTATCTTCACCTTGTCATATTTTTCAACAAGCGCAAACATCCCTCCCTTTCTCATTGTCCATTTCACGCCTTCTTTACCTAGGGATAACTCTGACACCCAATCTTTCTGACATTTTCACTGCCAATTATCCTCCAATTTTGCATCAAATATCTAATCTTCTGATACAATGGTCCTCTCTACCATTATCTTGGATAGGTCAAATTAATGTAATAAAGATGGCTATACTGCCCAAAATTCTTTATCATTTTCGAGTTTTACCTACCCCTGTTCCAGCATACTTTCTCAGAATACTACAACATAAGGCATTAACTTTTGTTTAGGGCTCCTTGAAACCCCATCTGCCCAAACACACTCTTTACCTTCCAAAGCCCAAAAGGGGACTAGAGTTTCCTAATTTTACCACTTATTACCATGTAGCTCAATTAGCCCATATCTCTAAATTGGGTTGCGCTGGAATCAATAGATTGCGACCCACTTTCAATAACCAACCTCGTATGGTCTAATTCCTCCGACCATGAAATAATCCTATAACTAAACATACACTAGCCATTTGGGATAAATTTAAATTAGTAAATGGACTACAATCTCCCCAGATACCTCTTCTATCATTTCTTAAAAATCCACTTTTCTATCCTGCATGGTCTTCTCCTAAATCCTTTAAAGCATGGACCTCCACTAATCTAACTCATCTCTGTGAACAAGCATCCTCTACTTCATTCAAAACTTTCCCTGACTTATGGAAAGGTCACAAACTTCCTAGTTCAGAGCTCTTTCGATATCTGCAGATAAATTAACGCGCTTTGAATATATATGTAAGCGTGACCCACACACTAGGACTTATTACTAAACCCAACTCAGACCCACCATCATATGTGGCTAAGTGGGAGATGGATCTTGAGTTTTCATTGGAAGCAGACGATTGCGTTAAGACTGGGATCACAACTAAGTCATCCTTACAAAATATCGCTGCCTTAGAGACAAATTACAAAGTATTCACCCGCTGGTATTTGGTCCCTGTCAGAATTTCGAAATATGCTCCAAATTATTCTCCATGTTGTTTTCTTGGCTGTGGTGATCTAGGATCACATCTCCATACTTGGTGGGATTGCCCGGTAGCAAAAAATTTCTGGAAAGATGTATTTCTTAGGGATTTCAAACAGTATTGAAATCATATCAATCCTGATCCTACAATAGCACTTTTAAACTTAAAACCGGCCACTCTCTCCTACCGCCAATTCAAACTCCTATTATAGATCACTACAGCCGCGGAACAAACATTTGCTAAAGCTTGGAAATCCTTGTCCTTAATAATTGCTGAAACTAAAAAAATAGAGTCAATCAAGCAATGAACCATGCCAAAATAGAAGCTATAACTCAAGGTAAAATATCCAACTTTGAGAATATATGAAATGTCTGGGTGATTCACTCTTTGCCTTCTAATTTTGATGCTTCCCTACTAAGACCTTGGTAATCTCGATTTATACTTCCATTCTCTACATTCATGGTATGTGTTTTATACCATGTACTACCCCGGGGACCCCTACTATCTCTCATTTCTTTCTTCCCTATCTATATTTTCTCCTACCTAGGATTACTTTTTCTTTTATCTTCTTTCTCTCATCTACTCCCCCCCCCATTCTCTCTCTCCTCTTTCAATTAACTCTTTATATAGTTCTGGTAGCAGAGCTTTTATTCCCTTTGTTATCATTATATAAATTGTAGATAGTTCCAATATGTAGTACAAGATTTTAGATTCTATAATAAAATGATTTCTTTTTTTTTTTTTTTTTTTTTACTATACTCTTGATAATAATTAAGACCTTTTTTTATTTTATCTTTATCTTTATATTAACCGGTTCAGCCCCGGAAGATTTTACCCCCTTCCTGACCAGAGCACTTTTTGCGATTCGGCACTGCGCCACGTTAACTGACAACTGCGCGGTCGTGCGACGTTGCACCCAAACAAAATTGACGTCCTTTTTTCCCCACAAATACAGCTTTCTTTTGGTGGTATTTGATTACCTCTCCGTTTTTTTTTTTTATTGCGCTATAAACAAAAAAAGAGCAACAATTTTTAAAAAAAGCAATATTTTTTACTTTTTGCTATAATAAATATCCCCCAAAAATATGTATTCTTCTACATATTTTTGGTTAAAAAAAAAAAAAAAATCACAATAAGCGTATATTGATTGGTTTGCACAAAAGTTATAGTGTCTACAAAATAGGGGATAGTTTTATGGCATTTTTATTAATAATTTTTTTTTTTATTAGTAATGGCGGCGATCTGCAATTTTTATCATGACTGCGACATTATGGCGGACACATCAGACACTTTTGACACTAATTTGGGACCAGTGTCATTTATACAGCGATCAGTGCTATAAAAATGCACTGATTACTGTGTAAATGACACTGGCAGGGAAGGGAATAAACACTAGGGGGCGATCAAGGGGTTAAGTGTGTCCTAGGGAGTGATTCTAATTGTGGGGGGGGGGGCTTCCACTCACATGACAGCGATCACTGCTCCCAATGACAGGGAACAGTGATCTCTGTCTTCTGTCATGTCACTAGGCAGAACAGGGAGATGACTTGTTTACATAGGCATCTCCCTGTTCTGCAGCTCCGTGACACGATCGCTGGGGCACCGGCGGACATCGAATCCGCAGATCCCACGGGCACGGTCACGCTGTACGCGGTGCGCGCCCACTAGCCCTGCCAATTAAAGGGGACGTACAGGTACGCCCATTTGCCCACCGCTGCCATTGTGCCAACGTATATTGGCGTGCAGCAGTCGGCAAGTGGTTAACCAGGTCTAAGTTGGTTTTATCCTTTCTTATACAATGTATGACGTAATCTTTTGAGTAGTTAGATCCATGCTAAAATTGTTTTAGTTAAACTAATTTTAGTTTATATTGGAACTACAACTCAATATTATTACCATATATGTGATCTTTTCTTTTGCTGCCACCATATGTACTTATGTATGCTTATTGTTAAAAATCAATAAACAAATTTGATAAGAAAAAAAAAAGAAAAGAAAGCAAGGGTGATGTAAGCTTTACCCACTCTTATCAAAATTTAACAAAAGGTTTAGGTTGAAGTTGGGCTTTAAACATTTTACAAAGATCTCCATGGATACTTCAAAATCTTTCACAGAGATAAAGAACTTGCCTTGGAGGATCAAATACGTCAAAAAGTAGAGATATTTACTGATACCACCAGGCATGCCACTTGTGATATTGTCAGCACATGTGGTATTTGCTCATATGAAATCTAAACAGGTTAGGTACTCACTATAGTAAATGCCTAGCATACTAAAGGCTCATAGCATTTTCTAATTACACGGTTAGTAAATGATCAGAGTATGTCTAACTGGCATCTTAAAAGCTGACAACATGCTTAGAAAACAGAAAATGATGAGAAAATAAAAACAGTTTTCTAAATGCTTGAAAACTGCCTATTATTACTTGCTAATTGCTCGGATTATTTGGTGGGTAGAAGGGGAAGAGAGAGAAAACACAAATAAAAATATGGCAATAATGCAGACCCAGTTCCCAGAATCATACCCGACACTCTCCCAGGTACCACTATTGGATGTAATTTTTGGGACAGTTGAAATCCCCCCTATACAATATCCTATTTATGCCCACTGCCACTAAACATGAATACAGTGTTAAAACTAGAAGCAGATTTAGGTGCCATGGAAGACATAGATTGGGAAATTCTGTATAGTTATAAACTAGTCTCTCTGAAAATCTCTGACAGGTTAACGCAATTATACACTATATCTTGCATAGAGCATATCTCGCCCCTGTTTGCATAACTACTAGGGATGGGCGAACAGTTCGGCCCGAGCATAAGTTCGGGCCGAACTTTGGTTGTTTGGATGTTCTGCAGAACACCGAACAATATGCGGTGTTCAGGGAAAATTCAAAAGCCGCCGGAACACTATTAAAGTCTATGGGACATTAACATGAAAAATCAAAAGTGTTAATTTTAAAGGCTTATGTGCAAGTTATTGTCATAAACAGTGTTTGGGGACCCGGGTCCTGCCCCAGGGGACATGTATCAGTGATTTTTTTTTTTTTTAAAAGTCAGTTTTTTCAGGAGCAGTGATTTTAAAAATAATAATTTAATAAAGTGAAATAATAAAAGTGAAATTTTCCTTTAAATTTCATACCTGGGGGGTGTCTATAGTATGTCTGTAAAGTGGTGCATTTTTCCCGTGTTTAGAACAGTCCCTGCACAAAATGACATTTCTAAAGGAAAAAAAGTAATTTAAAACTACTCGCGGCTATAATGAATTGTCTATGGGAGAAATCAAAAGTGCTAATTTTAAAGGCTTATATGCATGGTGTTGTCATAAAAAGTGTTTGGGGACCTGGGTCCTGCCCCAGAGAACATGTATCAATGCAAAAAAAAAGTTTTCAAAACGGATGTTTTTTCGGGAGCAGTGATTTTAATAATGCTTAAAGTGAAACAATAAAAGTGAAAAATTCCTTTAAATTTCGTACCTGGGGGGTGCTGTAGTATGCCTGTAAAGTGGCACATTTTCCTGTGTTTAGAACAGTCCCTGCACAAAATGACATTTCTAAAGGAAAAATTCATTTAAAAGTACACGTGGCTATAATGAATTGTCAGTCCCAGCAATACAGATAAAAGTCATGAAAAAAACGGTATGGGATCCCCCAGAGTCCATTACCAGGCCCTTTGGGTCTGGTATGAATATTAAGGGGAACCCCCGAACCAAAATTAAAAAAAAAAATTGTGTGGGGGTCCCCCAAATTCCATACCAAGCCCTTCAGGTCTGGTATGGATATTAAGGGGAACCCTGCGCCAAATTAAAAAAAAATGGGGTAGGGGTCCCCCTTAAAATCCATACCGGACCCTTCAGGACTGGTATGATTTTAAGGGGAACCCTGCACCAAAATAAAAGAAAATGGCGTGGGGGTCCCCCCAAAAATCCATACCAGACCCTTATCCGAGCGCGCAACCTGGCAGGCCACAGGAAAAGAGGGGGGACAAGACAGCGCCCCCCCTCCTGAACTGTACCAGGCCACATGCTCTCAACATGGGGAGGGTGCTTTGGGGTAGCTCCCCAAAACACCTTGTCCCTATGTTGATGGGGACAAGGGCCTCATCCCCACAAACCTTGCCCGGTGGTTGTGGGGGTCTGCGGGTGGGGGGCTTATACTATAGACACCCCCCAGGTACGAAATTTAAAGGAATATTTAACTTTTATTGTTTCACGTTAAGCATTATTAAAATCACTGCTCCCGAAAAAACGTGCATTTTTGAAACTTTTTTTGCATTGATACATGTCCCCTGGGGCAGGACCTAGGTCCCCAAACACTTTTTATGACAATAAAATGCAAATAAGCCTTTAAAACAAGTCCCATAGACTTTAACGGTGTTCGTGTGTTCTGCCAAATTTTTTGCCTGTTAGGTATGTTCTGGTGCGAACCAAACCGGGGGTGTTCAGTCCATCCCTAATAACTACATATATCCCTTCTCATAGACCATTGTGCCCGCTATGTTCTACTACACCAGGTACCTTTTATCATTTGATCTGGCCGTATCCAATTATACAAACTTGGGGTGCCTTGACGAGGGCCTGTAGCTTACGCATGGATTTGCAAATGTGTGCAGATTAAACCCCTGTTTTTAACACATATTGTGTTAATTTCTTTGGTTTTGCTTGACATACATTGCCCTTCCAGTGCTCCTTGCTGCAAAGACCAGTTATAGGTGTGGGCAGTGACCACTTGTTTGTATCTTGAATATATTGGTCAGGCAATGCACTGACACCTTTGCTGCCATAGTGCTATGTGCTGGGTGTTCAGTGTGTCCCTGTGCCTTAGGGGAGGGGTGGGCTCTTCCCTCTGCCTATCCATTATAATTGCATGTGCTCCCATTGTGGAGACTCACAGAAGTTAGAGTTAGGACTACAGAAAATGGGGTGTTTTGACGGGGCCTGTAGCTTACATATGTATTTAAAATGTGTGCAGACTAAACCCCCGTCTATTGTTAGACGGGTCAATTCGGTCGCAGACTGGTTGGTAAGTTGAGCTTGGAAACATCTTTGGTTTTGTTTGACATACGTTGTTCTTCGAGTGCTCCTTGCTGCTAAGACCAGTTATAGGTGGGGGCAGTGGCCACCTGTTTGTATCCCAATTATACAAACATTTTGGATTCAGGCGATAGAATTCTTACATGATGACATGAGCTGTCCATTATCTCTTGATCCTAGACAATGCTTACTTAGTCTTGTCCCAGATCCTGACACTGATAAATTCCTTATTATTTTTCTATACAAAACATTATTTATAGCAAGGAAAGTAAAAGTAATAGTGCAGAACTGGATGTAGGCACTGCCTTCTACCTTCCAGGCATGGTTGAGGGATGTTAACGTTACCCTCCCCTACAAGAAATGGATTTATGTACATAGAGGTTGTCCCTCCAAATACAACAAGATTTAGGACTGCTGGTTAGCACAACCCAGCGTCTGTGAATGACTCCTAACTTAAGAATTCTGTTGATTTTTACCTTTGGGTGCATTGTACACTACATGATTTTCTAGCAGTCCCTTCTCCCCACATCTGTTTGGGAGCAGCTGCCGGCCTCCAGGGGTGGCTTTGTGATTTTTGTAGGGGCACTATTGTTTCCCCATCATCATCATCATCATTCTTGTTCCTGTTACACTAAAGTATAATGTTTGGATTTAGTGGTAGCGGACTCTGCTGGTATATATTTGTATGATTATCCTTAAGTCCTAATCTATTGATACTCTGTATCTCTAATTGGTTTACTGCTTATGTATTCTAATGTTAATTTTTCTATTGGCAGTATGTCATGAACGATTGCTTCTGTTACGTATTATTGTAATATATTTTCAAACGCTTTTTGGTAATAAAGAAAAAAATAGGATCCCCGATTATGGTGGTTCTCTCTTCAAAGCTGACTTCCCTGGATCCATTAAAAAGTCATTTTGATGGGCTGTCTACTTATTTAAAGGCAAGTGCAGTAAGTATTTTTTGACCAGAAATCCATAGAGCATTGCTCAGAGCAATCTTTCAGGCATAGTTCTCTAAAGCAGAGTGCGTTGTGCAAGTAAGCATTCGTTTGGCAGATAAATATGCACACTTCTAGATAATGACATACTATGCAAAGTTGCATTTTCCCTCTACAAACAAGCCAGCATAGACTGGATAAAAAATGCACTTGTCTAGTGCTTAAGAACATACAAAATTGTTGGGAGGGTTAAATTACTAGCTGTGTTTTAAAAAATAATACTTTTCCTCTGTGGCTGAAATCACATTATTATGCGGTTTCATATGTACAATTAGTGAGCCAGTGCTTTCCCCATCACTCACCTGACAACATTTTTACAGCTCTGTAACTATACATCTACACAGTGAAGTTTTTGTAAGGAAATAATTTTCAAAACCTATGCCAGTGTGAAATTAATTCATATGCAAACTCCAATAAATAATTCAGGATTATATAGAGAAATGTACTAGAAAATGCATTTATCGCATCTCCTGTCCCTATCCAACCCTAGACCTAATGCATTCTTAATCAGTGAATGAGATTTTGCAAAATAAATAACAGTTATAGCATTTATATTTAAGTTTAGGTACATATGACCAGAGTGCAGACTGGAAGAAGGTAAAACATTTTTTATAGTACATACAGGCAAAGGTTCTACTACTACCTATCATTTTAGGCTAAATCTATAATACAAAGTTTAATCCAAAAATGGATCAACAACACACAATGTGTGTGTGTGTACCTAGCAATGGGGCTCCCACCCAGCCATCACATTACAATAGGTCAACCAGGAAGAGGTTAAAGTGTATCCAAACTCAAAAAACAAAATGCAATATCTTCCAGCTTTTTGCAATCCTTAGATGTAGTGGCTGCATTAGCTTTCTTTTCCCATACATTTTACCTTTGTTTTGCTTGTAACACACTTACTGATCTAGAGCGACAACGCTCACTTACATATTGTATCTTTTTGACAAGTAGCATTATCCCCCTGGAATAGGAAGTGTGTTAGGACTGAAGAACATCATCTCTCTCCTCATCTCCATAACATATTGTAGGTGGGAAGTGTTTTGTAGTTCACAGGGATGACCAGGGTAGGGCTGATAAGACTTTTTGGGATAACAATACACAGAACACAGGACAGTACTGGATTTCTGTAGGTATATTTTTTGCACTGAAGCTGAGGCTGAAAGGTTTAACACTGTGTAATCACAACCCCTTAAAATCACAACAAAACTATACCTTTCCTGCAAATGATTGTGGCGCTATAAACCTTACTTTTTTTATTTACTACAGAATTTCAGCATATTTGGACCCCATTTTCATTTTTACCCTGGGCTCTATTTTGTTTAAGCCAGCCCTGCATAGGAGCCATATTCCAGCTCTTATGTTTCTAGTGCAGATAGAAAATGTATGTAAATATGATAATGGATAATATTAGAGGCAGGAAAACCAACTTGCCTTCAGTGGTTGCAAATATGTTAAACTTTTCTATAAAAAAATAAATGTTTGTACTTACCATAAAATCTATTTCTTGAAGTTCATTGAGATACACAGGATTCAGAGACTATTTAATAGATTTGGACACTGTCAAACAAAAAAACAGTTAACAGCCTGGTATAACCCCTCCCACTACCAGCATTCCTGAGTTTGGTAGAAAAGCAATACTAGGAAAAAGTTTAAAGACACAAAGGTATGGGACCTGTGTCCATCAATAAACTCCAAGAAATAAATGTTTTGGTAATTACATAAACCCAGTTTTCTTTCTTGTTCACTGAAAGCATGTGTGTTAACAGAAGACCAGGGAGAGGCCTTATAAATATGGGGAACAGTAGCCTAATGTAGAATATCGCACAAAGCACTCACAGACCTTGTAGAGTGCGCCTTCCAGGAAAGGATGGAACTATATCCTCTAGGCCTTAAGCTTGGATGGCAACCTGTCTAAGCCACTGAGAAATGGTGGGAGTCAGTCTTTTGAATGGAAGGAATTGCTCCGAGATAAACATGCACAGCACGTACTTCATCCATGCTATAAGAAGAGATTATCTGCTGATGTACTGGAGCTGTACAGAGGAATGGAAGAACAATGTCCTTGTTGAGTGGAAAAACTGAAACCATCTGGGGAATGAAGGAGGCTCTGAGCCTCAACAGTACTTTGTCCTTAGGTACTGTAGAATCAAAAATAGTTCTTTACAGGACAAAAGCGGCCAGCCCAAAAGTGATGGCGACAAGGAAAGTAACCTTGTGAGTAAGAGTGGAAAGAGGAATGTCCCTAATAGGTACAAAAAACTATTTTTGAAGTGCCAAGAGAACCAAATTCAGATCCTGCGAAGATACAGGTGAATGCACAAGGAAAGTTACACGAGAGACAACCTAAACATGTCTTAATCAAAGAAGGTGCAAAAAGGTGAGGATTGGTCTTATGGAGTATTTCCTGCGATGAAGGCTTCTTTCCTCACAGGAAGCATAGAAAGCCTTCCATTTGTAAAGGTAGGCCATGCTGGAAATAGACCTGACTTTTATCATCATGGGAATAACAGATGCAGGTATACATGTGTCCCTGAAGACTTGGGCCTCAACAGCTATATCATCATAACTTGGAAAGTCCCGATGATCTGGAACAATGTGTGAGAAGTCTGATCAGGTTAAAGGATAATTTAACCTTTTAAAATATAAATAAATGCACATCTTTTTGCATTCATTATTTTTTTTACTTGGAACTTGGAAAGTATTGCAGACTTGTCAGTCTATCTGTCTGCTCATGCCTAATATGCACAGGCACATATACACTAACAGGGAGAGAGAATGAACTACCAATGCACTCAGCAGCACCATGATAGTTCATTAAAACTACAAGCCAACAGCTGCAAAGGCTGTTGGGACTTGTAGTTTCCTATTAACTGAGGACTGTGAATGAATGACGTGGCTGGGTACACTGGTGACTCAAGCCAAAGGCAACATTCTAGGCAGTGTCAGACCCTCAAATGGGTGCACTGCAAATAGCACCGAAGATGTTAGTGGACATGAGTTGGAAGGATCAATTACAGCAGAATTTTTCCACCTGTCTAGGATCTGAGGTAGAATGAGGTAGCTCCTGTGCTCAGCCTACAAGCCTACTCACAAAGCGAGTCTTCAGGGACTTGGTCACACCAGACGCTCTGCAATGGGTCTGGATCCAGAAAATACTCTATGGCTAACAAACACTGTACATTCAGGTCTGGAAAGTGCCACAATGTAGAGCCCAGTGCCTGAAGGTCACCTTTCAGGCTGTCCAGTCCAGTGGAGTCCTAGTATGTACTCCAAAAGCTAATGTTGAGGATACACAAATACAGTTAGCTGCAACAAAAAGGCTAGCTCAAGCAGAAAAAAAAAAAAACTTGAATGAATAAAAAAATAAAATAAAATGGCTAAAGAAAAGCGATTTATATTTTTTTCAGTAGAGACGTCCATTTCCCTAGCAAAAAAACTGTGGAATGCTGGAGGGGAAAAGGGCATATACACGACTTTTTGTTTGTTTGTCAGCGTCCAAGTCCTTGTGTAGGCAGCTATATGACCCAGTTGAATCCTGTGTTCCTCAATGAATGAGAGAAAACTCACTGTGACTGAGATATCCCATTTTGGGAAACTTAAAGTAACAAGTGTTGGTTTGCACAGAAAGGTATGCAGATGTAATGTTTCATAGTAAGCTTTGTCCACTCTTCTTATTTTCGTATTAGGAATAATTAAAAGAAACAGGTGCGTTAATTTATAAGAATATTCACAGTGCAAAAATACATGACAAACATTTAAGGGCATAAAGTCCACTCCTGCAAAAAAAAGTGTATAAAAATAAATAAAAAAATTGGATGAAATGACTCAAAGTGAAAAATATACGATTCAGTTCATAAAAGGTGCATAAAAAAGTGCATAAAGGGTTTGCCAACTGGCAAACCCTTATACAAAAGGGAACTAAGTGAACCAAGTATGTGAAAAACTTCTATGCTCTTCAAGGGAATTGGGTGACCCAAATAAGGCAACTTCAGTGCTCTTCAAAACACAAAGACTTTAATATCCCATCACCACATAGATTCACTTCTTACAGATAGCAGTAGTTTGAAGCATTGGATAATAATCCCACCATGCTCCAACAGACTGGGCTGTAAAAACAAACCAAATTCCAGCAGTATCCGACACTGGACAATGATCCCATCAGGCTCCAACACCTTAAGCTGTAAAACTGGACCCGGCTTTTCAATGGACACAGGAATTATGGTATCTTTGGAAAAGCTGAAATCCAATCTGGCAGCTCAAGGATAAATCCCAGAGCATAAGGGAAGAAGAGGATAGCCTCACAGTGCAATATGTTTCAACAAAGGGGATTATTAAAACAGCACACTAAAAACTTACATCAAGGCAACCAAACATCAGAAAAAATAAATGCACATAAAAAACAAAGCGGTGGTTTGCACCAGCCAGCTCAAATGGTTAGACGTCTCACAATGGGCTCCACCCTGGTGCAAACCACCGCTCTGTTTTTTATGTGCATTTATTTTTTCGGATGTTTGGTTGCCTTGATGTAAGTTTTTAGTGTGCCGTTTTAATAAACCCCTTTGTATACACCGCTCTCAAACCACCCCAAAGATGGTGCTTGCAGGACTTTTTTCCCATCCCGCAAGCGCACTGCCTCAGTGTGAAAGCACACTGGGGAGGCATGAGAGGGGCTTTTTAGGTGCTTTACAGGAGCTACTGTTAGCGCTAAAATGCCTGAAAAGCACCTCAGTGTGAAAGGGGTCTTAAGGCTAGGTTCACTCTATTGCAGGTGCGGGAATGCTTGTAAATTGCACACGTTCCAGCACCTGCAGCCAAAACAGGCTGTTGTTTAACAGACACATGGGGGTGCCAATAAAGCTAATTAATTTCCCGTGCTCAGAAACTATTAAACCAAGTGGCTGCGGTTTCCGAAAAGGGTCAGGGACCTTTTCCCTGTTTCCTGCAGGTACGACAGCCTATTCACATGAATTTGGCTGCTGCGTCTGTGCATACGTGCCTCACAGCAAATGCACAGATGTGAACCTAGACTAAAATACTTTATGTGAAAATAAAAAAGGCACACAATGGGGGTTATTTACAAAAGGCAAATACACTTTGTACTGCAAGTGCACTTGAAAGTGCACTGAAAGCGCACTTGGAAGTGCAGTGGCTCTAAATCTAAGGGGTAGATCTGAAATTAGTGAAAGCTCTGCTGATTTTATCATCCAATCATGTGCAAGCTAAAATGCTGTTTTTTAGTTTCCTTGCATGTCCCCCTTTGGATCTACAGCGACTTTACTTACAAGTGCACTTTCAGTGCACTTTCAAGTGTACTTGCAGTGCAAAGTGGATTTTCCTTTAGTAAATAACCCCCAATGTCTATACATGTAAAGTAAAAGTGCAGATTTTAATTTGTGGTTTCAGGTGAAATGTATCAAAACAGATGAGTGAATTTACCCAGGTTCGGTTAGTGAGAGGTTCAGTGAACCCTGCAGGAAGTCCACAAACCCTAAACTTAGCATCAAACCCCCTTTAAGTCTAAGGGAGATGAAACTTGCTATTTCTGTCCATTTTCAAGATAAATAAGCACGCTTTTGTTCAACAGGGGGCATTGTGAGATTTGATTTGAAATTACCTTTCACCAGAGTGTTGGTATTTTTATGTGGCTTAAAGGGCAACATTTAAAGTATACAAATCCTTTGTTTAACATGCTTGGGGATACCCTAACCACTTGACCTCTGGAAGAATTATCCTCCTTCATGACCAGGCCTTTTTTGGTGATATGGCACTGTATTATTTTAACTGACAATTGTGCGGTCATGCAACGCTGTATCCATATGAAATTTATGTAATTTTTTTTCCCCAAAAATAGAGCTTTCTTTTGGTGGTATTTGATCATCACTGCGGTTTTTATTTTTTGTGCTATAAACAAAAAAACACTGCCAATTTACATGGTATTACATTGTATTGTATTACGTTGAATTACATTGTATTGTATTACATTGAATTACATTGTCCAGGGATGTAAATCCATCAGCAATCACACCTAACACCAGCTGATGTGTACACAACACATTCCCTTTGTTAAAGGGTAAGTTCACCTTTGTACACTTTTTTTTTTTACTAAATTGCAGCTCCCCATGTACCTATATAGCATTCATGTACTTTTTTTGCAAAAATATTAACGCTTTCCATTAAATCTACAGTCACTTTTCTTGTGCTCATCCATTAATCCAGACATTTCCATTAGTAATGTCTTTCTTCCTCACAGGCTAGAGATCATGACACAGGAAGGAATTGACCAGCTGACCTCACTAGCACACACCCAGCATCATCTACCCTCCCAACTCCCAGGTGCACGTTTTTTAAATGAAATGCAATCAATCAGTGATCACCCTCCTCACTAAATACACAATATACAATCAGATTCCATAGTGTTTGGACATCTTTATACAAGTACATAGAAGGGAGTGGACAGGAACACTCAGCTGTCAAGCCCTGTTCACATCTCTGCATAGCAGGAACTCGCATTCCCACATGCGTCTTTTTTTTTAGCAAGGGGGAGAGGTGTTTGAGCATTTTCACTCATCACACATAGAGCAACCCATCCACCTGAGTGCCCTACACACAACAATCGCTCCAAAGAAGCTTCAGTACTATTTTTTAAAGCGGAGCTTGGTGCGTTTTTACTGCGATTTTTAGGGCAGCGCATTTCTGAAATGCAAGGAAACGCACAGATGTGAATGGAGCCTCATTGTTCTTGTGTTACTGCACCAATTTCACTTTCAGGCCCCATTCACATCTAGTATAGTGGGAGTGAACGTTTTGTGGCTTGTTTTTCCTGTGACACGCATAGGGCAGCCTGTTGATTTCAATAGGCTGTGCTATATGTGGTTAATGGGACATTTTGGCTTTTTGTGGACTGTGTGTTTTTTACTGTGCGTTTTGCAGCATTTGCCCCTAGTTTTTTCACATGGCAAAATGTGTTTTTGCTTCTGTGTTTGGTGTGCCGTTATCAATTAATGGCACTGAAAGCGCAACTAGTAATTTTAGGTGTATAAAGATGGCGATACGCTATACAATCTGATTGTACAAACATCCATGAGAACAGTGAAGTAAGTGTCTGTAGAATTAATGGAAAGCTTTGATATTTTTGCAAAAGAAGTAAATTAAATGGTATATTAGTACATAGAGGAGCTGGAATTTAGAAAAAAAGGTGAACTTAGCCTTTAAGTTTAATCTTGCATCGATCTTTCATTTGGCATTTTGAAGTGTGCAGGAGATTAGAGATGAGATAACAGTCTATGTGGATAGAGTTGTAGTATAAAAACAAGAGAAGGATCTCCTGGGTTCTGTAAAATTCACCATATAATCTAATTGTACAATCTCCTTTAGATCTACCATCAACTATGTAGTGTAAGGGCCTGCCTGACTGGATACAGAGTGAATGACTAGATAGGTGTTTCCTCCTATTATACAAATTTGGTATATCAAAAAGAGATTGTACAATCAGATTGTATAGTGTATGGCCACTTTTATATACCTAAAATTACTAGTTACGCTTTCAGTGCCATTAATTGGTAACGGCACATCAAACACAGAAGCAAACACACATTTTGCCATGTAAAAAACGAGGGGCAAATGCTGAAAAACGCACAGTAAAAAACACGCAACCCACAAAATGCCAAAATGTCTCATTAACCAAATGTAATTCATGGGTTGTCCTATGCGTGTCACAGGAAAAAGGAGCCACAAAACGTTCGCTCCCACTATGCTAGATGTGAATGGGTCCTGAAAATGAAATTGGTGCAGTAACACAAGAACAACAAGGCTCCATTCACATCTGTGCGTTTCCTTGCATTTCAGAAATGCGCTGCACCAAAAATCGCAGTAAAAAATGCACCAAGCTCCGCTCTAAAAAATAGTCCTGAAGCTTCTTTGGAGTGATTGTTGTGTGTAGGGCATTCAGGTGGATGGGTTGCTCTATGTGTGATGAGTGAAAATGCTTAAACACCTCTCCCCCTCGCTAAAAAAAAAACGCATGTGGGAATGCGAGTTTCTGCTATGCAGAGATGTGAACAGGGCTTGACAGCTGAGTGTTCCTGTCCACTCCCTTCTATGTACTTGTATAAAGATGGCCATACACTATGCAATCTGATTGTATATTTAGTGAGGAGGGTGATCACTGATTGATTGCACTTCATTTAAAAAACGTGCACCTGGGAGTGGGGGGGTGGATGATGCTGGGTGTGTGCTAATGAGGTCAGCTGGTCAACTCCTTCCTGTGTCATGATCTCTAACCTGTGAGGAAGAAAGACATTACTAATGTAAACGTCTGGATTCATAGATGAGCGCAAGAAAAGTAAGTGACTGTAGATTTAATGGAAAGTGTTGATATTTTTGCAAAAAAAAGTACATGAATGCTATATTGGTGCTTAGAATTTAGAAAACAAAACAAAAAAAAGTGTACAAAGGTGAACTTACCCTTTAAATGCCATATACCTGATGCTGTGATCATTTAAATGTTGCTGGGGATCCTGAACGATGTAATGAACCAAAAAGGGTCTATGTCCAAATCTGTTCAATGATGTCACCAGTGATCCCCACCTGTCTGTTTACATGAAAGCAGCTGGAAATTCAGGCATGCCAACAGTCACATTAGACCGGTGGGTATGTGAATCACAAGCAGATTAGGATTTGCCTCAAACCTACCGCTGACTCAAACCCAACTCTCATGCCTAATTAAAAACATATATTAGCTGATCTGGTTTGATCTGGGAGAAATGTTAAGTCCTTTAAGTGAAAATTGTATAAAGTCGCCCTGTTGTTACATACATATGCAGGCAGGAAAAAGTTAAAACAGACAACTTCAGTAGTAAAGAGGTCAGTAATAGTAGTTTTTGTATTTCTCGTTGTACAACTTACCTTTAAAAAAGTTAATTCTCTCAGCAACCAGAATGAAAGTATCCAACCCAATTAATAACAAAACTCATGGAAGGGCAGTATCATAATATCAATTGGCAAAAAAACACACCAATGTGATATTTTGAGATGACGCAGCATAGTAAATGAAATGATAGCAGTCCCCACATATGGCTAATGATTATGAATATAAAAGATACTTACGTTTCAGTGGATAAATGTGGAGCACTTTACAAATATTTCAAGCGCACTACTGGCTTCTCTCTGTAGGAAAGATAAACATGATTAGCTTCAAAATGTGTATGCCTTAAAAGTAGACTTTCTGCTTTTTCATGTAATTGAAATATTGAGCACAGGCAAAAAAATGTTTTTTTTTTTTTAAATAATCTAAAAATACCTAAAGTAGAAAACATGTTAGGACATTTTTTTCTTTATATAGTTGTCTAGTTTCCTGCTCAGGTTTCCCCTCATCTTCCTGTCCTGCCATTGGTATAGAAAGTGACAGACCAACGCACTTCGCCAACTGCCAAACGCGTGGCATAGTGTACTTCATGTCTTGCAAGTTCGGCGCTTTCTATATAGGGGAAACTAAACAAGAATTTTGGCGCCGCATCACCAAACATGTATATAGCATGCAGATTGGGAATCGATATCTCCCAGTCAGCAGACATGCAGTACTCAGACATGACTACAGGGTACCCAAGGTTACCTTCACCGCCCTCGACCGGGTTCATATTTCTGATCGGGGTGGAGATTGGAACAAAACTTTGCTCCAACACGAGCAAAGATGGATCTTTAAAGTGGATGTAAACCCAATGTCATCCTTTCTAAACTACTGCCATAGGGGTTATCTAGAAGGATATACATGCCTCCTGCATGTATCCTTACCTGTCAAATGTCTCCCCTCTCTCTGTTATGAGACCCGAAAAACTGCAGATTCTGTGGGTGGGTCTGTTGTCTGGAGCTGGGTGGGTGGAGTCGTGATGTCAGTAGACTCCCCGCCCACCTCTACACTCTCCTTGTCAATATGCACTTTCTCTGTGTATTTCTAACACTGAACTTCTGCTGAACTTCTGCTATGATCTCTAACATCCAGTGAAAAGACAGGAAAGTAACCACATGACTTCAGCATGCCAAATCATGCTGAGGTGTGGAACAGCCAATCCTTGCAGAGCTGCTGAAGAAAGGAGTGGGGGAGGGAATTAAAATATACTGCATGTTTCTTAGGCTAGTGCAGGAGATGTAAATCACCTGTCACTCACAGCAAGGGGGAGGATTTGACAAAGTTTTTCTCTGTTTGTCAAGAATTGTCTCACTGAACAATAAAAGAGGATTGCTCAGAGATGGATTAACTCTGTGTGGCAAGACTGGGCTCAAATGATAGGAAATCTTATACTCTACATTATGACATAAAAAAAAAAAAAATCGGGTTTACTGTACATCCACTTTAAGTTACAGGTCTCTAGGCCTGAATGAGTCCATCTCATATGCTCCTTTTTTAAAAAAGGCTTTACATCAGAAAAAACTCAATAAGATTCCTGTTCTGCAACATGCTTTGAAATAATGAAAGAATTTTGTTTTGGAACTAGACATGTAAATAGGTGGGAATATTGAATTAACACACAGCTCTCTTAAAACAAAAAGACAAGATAAATTTGTCATTCTAACAAATGTGACCAAACAAATTAAATAATAAGTACAGTATTTGATAATGTATGTCTGACATTACTGTTTTACATATGTAATTTTGTCTATTGCAGATCGTATTGGGCTCGGGTTCTCCCTGACAGCCTCCTTGGGTGGGTGTCGGCCCCTTTAAGGCTTCCTGAAAAGGTTGGGGGAATGTGACATTCTTGCATTCCCCCACATATGCTCTAACTGGCAGGTGAATTTATTTGGCCGCTAGGGTGAGCACTATCTTGCCGGCAGCGTCCCTTGTTCATTTATGGACGATCCCTGGCGAGGCATGCATGCGCGGGTCAACCCAAAGTGCGTGAGTCGCCGGGCACGTCACGCACATTGCGGTGGAAATGACAACAGCAGTCAAGGCTTACACCTTCCAGAACGCATAGGGAGCTGCGCGGTGGCCGTTTTCACAGCAGCTAGGATGCCATCTCAGGGCGGGAAGAGGGTGGCGCCTGCACTGGATCACTTGATACCCCCCAATCACAGAGGCACTATATAAATGACAGAGTGCATAAAGATCAATGTATGATCCCATGCATATCTGGACTGATGATCATCACACACATATGGCTTTATGTAAGTAATAAACTCTAACTATGCTAGATTGATCTACCTTAGCTGCCACAATGTTGGCCCATGTAATACTCATTATAATGCATAAAGGCTCCATGCACACTGGAGCTCATAAACGGCCGTTTTTTGAAGTTTGGGCGTTTTTTTTAACAGCCCATAAACTCCGCTCTATGTTATCCTATGTGTCCATGCACACATGGACGTTTTTTAGCTTTTATCAGCAGTGGAGTTTATGGGCTGTTCTCTGAACGCCATAAAATCACGTTCAAAGTGCCATTTTTCTGACCACAAAAAACGCCAAACGCCGGTAAATGCTCATAAACGAGCGTTAATTAGCGTTCGGCTTTCTATTTTTTCAATGCATTGTGGGATTTTTGGAGTGTACTCTGTGTATTTTTATTAAAAACGCGCATAAACATTAACGCTCATAAACGCGCATAAACGCTAGTACAAAACGCTGTTAAAATCTGTTTTTCAACCAGTGTTTTCTGCCAGCAATCTGGCATCCACAAAAAGCTTTTTTGAGCTCCAGTGTGCATTGAGCCTTAAACTTTATCTTTTATAATTGCATGACTCTCTTTTATGTTTATAGAGCCCTTGCCTCCCTTACATATTTGCAGCCAGGTTTTATCCAAACCAAATTAATGGCCCACATTGGTTAGACCCCTTTCACACCTATGCGTTTTTCAGGCGCTATTGGGCTAAAAATAGCGCCTGTAAAGTGCCTGAAAAACGGCTCCCCTGCAGTCTCAGTGTGAAAGCCGGAGGGCTTTCACACTGAGGCGATGCACTGGCAGGACTTTAAAAAAAACTCCTGCAAGCAGCATCTTTAGATCGGTGTATACACCGCTCCTGGCCATTGAAATGAATGGGCAGCGCCACCGAACCGCCGGCAAAGCGCCGCTTTGGGGCGCTTTGAGGGTTGTTTTAACTCTTTTTCGGCCGCTAGCGGGGGTTAAAGGCGCCCCGCTAGCGGCGGAAAACCCCCACAAAAACAACGGTAAAGCGCAGCTAAAAATAGCAACGCTTTACCGCCGATGCCCCAGTGTGAAAGGGGCCTTATATTGGCACAAAAGGTAAATGATGTCTTTTTTATTTGCACATTTGTTTTGGTTTATTCGCACTTTTGTTTGTTTTTCGTTTTTCATTCATTACACACATCTAACTGACATTTATTTACTGCCCATAGTTTTTTATCTAGTTAGTACACAATGGATTGATATTGCCTAATTTATTTCATTAGTCTATTCAATCAACTTTTCACTCATTTTTCAACATTTCACATTATTAATTAGACCACTCTGCTGAGTGGTCCCTCAGGCACATTTCTCAGGAAGCACCATTGTTGTCAATGTCATCACATAAGGATTTTGTTTCTTTTCAGACACACTTAATCACATACATCATTCACATTATCACATCACTTAAATAATTTCACTCACTTTTTCATTGGGCAAACATGTCACTTTAATGAATTCATACACCAATGATATAGGTCTGCAATAAGTTCATAACACTGATAATTTAAGAGGCTTTTTTGTTAAAATGCTATCAATCAAAGAATTTGATCTTCCTCTGCTTGACATACTGTCATGATTTGGGATATTGCTGCAGGTGCTGTACCTCTCCTTCCTCTGAGGGTGTCAAAAATAGAATTTTTATAACAGCTTACAACAGCTTTATAACAGCTTACCTGAAAAATCCTTTTCTTCGAGTACATCACGGGACACGGAGCCACAGTATTTACTGAATGGGCTATATAGGCACCTCTAGGTGATGGACACTGGCACACCCTAGACAGGAAGTTTAGCTCCCTATATAACCCCTCCCCTTACTGGGAGTACCTCAGTTTTGTAGCAAAGCAATATACGTGTATTAGAAGAGGGGAGGGACCTCTGTGTCCCGTGATGTACTCGAAGAAAAGGATTTTACAGGTAAGCTGTTATAAAAATCCTATTTTCTTTTTCGTACATCACGGGACACAGAGCCACAGTATTTACTGAATGGTAGGGGCTACTCCCAGACAAACCAACCCCTGACCTAAGCTGATATGTCGGGCTTTGCAGCAGACATAAAATCCACGTTCTCCGCTGCAATTACTGACCTAAAATCCAACCTATTAGTATTAACTGAAAAGTTAGCAGCTGTAGAAACCACTGGGAAGCACAGAGACAAGCGGCTGAATAGGCTGGAAAACGTGGCAGCTTCTCACTCCTCTCACCTAATAGAGATGAAAAGACACCTTGAGGACCTAGACAACAGGGGCAGAAGGTGCAATAATAGGGTGAGAGGTATCTCTGAGTCAGTGGACACAGCACAAATAGTCCCAGCCCTGCAGAGAGACTTTAATAGCCTCCTAGAAAGACAAGAAGACACTGCCATTGACTTTGTGCGGGCTCATAGAGCTCTCAGACCCAAAGGCCCTGACACAGCTCTGCCTTGGAACATAATCTGCTGCCTGCAGAGCTTCCCCCTAAAAGAAACCATCATGAATAAGGCCAGGAGAAATGACAGCATAGTGTTCAACGGAGAGACCATCAAGCTGTTTCATGACTTATCACAAATAACACTACGGAACCGTAGAGCTCTGTGGCCCCTACTTGATAAGCTGAGGGCGAATGATCTGAGATACACGTGGCGTTTTTCCCTTTGCCTTTACTGTAACACAGGCAGGCAAACAGCATGTACTACGCACTCCCACTGATCTGCCTGACTTCGAGTCTTTACATATGGAGCCTGTGGCACTCCCAGAGTGGTACCAGGAATTTATCCTCCCAAGAGCCGAGGGAGGCCCACACAGATCCCCACTCTCATCACCCGACAAGAGACTCCCTAAAAAAGATGAAACATAACCAGGGACCTGGCTCTCATGGCGGCACTCCCAACCCCAGACAGGCTGCCTCTAAAGCCCCAGAAGAGGACCAAGGCGACCCTCACGCTTAGTAAACCATTTTTCCTGCCTTCCTCTGGCACGTAGCATGGGGACACAACGCAGGAATTGCAACCACGCAGAAATGACATTCATGCATTACCCATGTTTACAGTTCTTCCAACCTGAAAAAGATCTTTACCCCCCCCCCAGTTTTTGTAAGATGGCTGACATAGGAACTATCCTCAATTATCTATCCAGCTACGAACAGCTGACCAGAGTTGAAACAGCCCACATTACAGAAGATGGATAAAGACGTCAAGGAACTGCTTACACAAACCAAATTAAGCAATGTGGACTTTGGCAGTCTAGCAGACACTCCTGAAACAGAACAATGCTAGTTGGTGGGGACTGGGGGTCGTCGCCCTAAAAAGACACTCTTTATGTATACAAAGGGCCTCCATCTACCCAGAGGTCACTCTGGTAACTACTAATGCTACAGTTACAGTTCAAAGTTTTACTGCAAGGTTTTCTTTCCTTTTTTTTGTGTGTTTACACCCCAATGGCTGCACATATCGCGCGCGACAGTTGGGAACTTTCAGATATACATAGACCGGGTTTCGTTCTTCACTTTCTGGCTGTGCTATTTATTATGTGAATTTTGGTTGTTACATTTATTTTGTCATATCGGCAGTATATACTGACCAGGAATAATATTTGGGTCATAATCTCCGTTGCTGCATAGCAGCCTCACCGCATTACCTCAAAGTGGATCTGGTGACAAGGGGTATCAATCCTAATAAGTAAGGACGCCCCGTTCAATTTGACAGACAAATTAGTAGACCCAGAAGGAAGATATGTCTTCCTGAAAGGTACATATGCAGGTTCCCCCATCACTCTCGCAAACGTCTACTTCCCCAACTCGGCACATGTAGATTTTTGTCAGTGTATGACGCGTGCAACAGGTTGCTTAATATTAGGCGGGGACTTCAATATACCACTTAATCCCTTGATGGACACATCAACAGGGAAGACCTGCATTACCTACAAGATACTCAAGAAAATCAAACTTCTACTACACTCGTTACATCTAATTGACACGTGGCGGTTTTTACATCCGACAGACAAGGATTATACTTTTCACTCCATTCCACATAACCGTTATTCTCGTATAGATCACTTGTACATCTCCCTGAGGGACCTATCTAGAGTTACAGAGGCTAAGATAGGAATTCAGTCCTTATCAGACCATGCCCCCATATCTCTGACGATAGTGGGGAACACACCCACAGCTACCACGCCCTCCTGGAGACTAAATGAGTCTCTCCTGACGGACATAGAATAATTACCCAAAATTAAGACTAAGCTTAAAGAATTTTTATGTTTAAATGAAACACCAGGAGCAGATCCCCTAATGATATGGGGTGCCCATAAATGTACAATCAGAGGAGATCTGATTCGCATGGGGGCACAGCGCAAAAGACTACAGAAGGCTGAAACCAATAAACTGATAAAACAGATCAACTTACTAGAGACAACACACAAGCAATATCTGAATCCTCAGCCACTGCCCTACTAGAGGCAAGGAAGAACTTACAACAAATTTTAGACACTAAAACAAAACACCTGTTGTTCTTTAGAAAAAAGGTGTATTATGAGGCGGAGGACAAATCAGGCAAGCTTTTAGCTTAGGTCCTTACAAGAACCTATTACCTCTAAACACATCACGGGAATTAGGAACACAGGCGGGTCATTCGATGTTAAAACAGAAGATATCGCAAGACATTTCCACACATACTATACGGAGTTATATAACTTACCACCACAACATAGGCCCCCCAGGAATCTCAGTAGACAGGGCACAGGCCATACAGGACTATCTGAAACACAGTGGACTACCCCATCTAGTCACAGAAGATGTAACCCATTTAGATGAACAAATTACCCCAATGGAAATCCAACATGCTATTAAAGCACTCAAACCCGGGAAAAGCCCAGGACGAGACGGTTACACACTTACTACAAGACTTTCATGGACACACTAACAGATCCCCTGTTAAGAGCCTTTAACTCTTTGACTGACATTAGACCCATTCCTTCGGATGTCCTTTCCGCACACATTACGGTTATACCCAAGCCCGACAAGGACACAGCAAACTGCTCCAGCTACAGGCCCATTTCTTTATTGAATATTGACCTAAAGTTATTAGCCAAAATTCTGGCAAATAGACTTCGACCACTACTAGCTAAAATAATAGGCCCCGAACAAGTACACTTCATGCCGGGAAAAGAAGTGAAGGACAATATTATAAAGGCTCTCCTTCTCACACAGGCATCACACTCCCTGCATATCGAAAGCCTTCTCCTGTCAACCGACGCAGAGAAGGCTTTCGTCAGGGTAGCATGGGATTTTATGTTTGCGACATGTGCACATGTAGGTCTTAAACCACATATGATGGCATGGATCATGACTTTATACCAAAAACCCTCAGCTAGGATAAAGATTAACGGATCCTTGTCAGAAAGAGTAGAAATACTGAATGGCACGAGACAGGGCTGCCCCCTGTCCCCACTGCTGTTCATTCTCTAGCTAGAAATATTTATTCGAACAATTAATAAAGACGACTCAGTAAAAGGTATCACCATACAAGGCAAGACATATAAGAGAGCAGCATATGCGGACGACCTCCTATTTTTTGTGATAAGTCCACACACTACCATGCCCAATCTCATGAAAGCTTTTTCACATTATGGGTATCTCTCTAACCTTAAAATTAACCTCACAAAATCCAAAGCCATGAATGTCAATTTATCCTCCACTAACCTGACCAAAACACAAGCCAACTGCCCATTTAAATGGGAAGGAAAAGCTCTAAAATATTTAGGAATATGGCTGACCCCTAAATCGTCAATGCTATTTGAGGCTAACTTCCCTCCCTTACTCCTAAAGATAGAAAAAGACTTAAAACTTTGGAATGCAGGATATTTTTCATGGTTTGGGAGGGCAGCCATCTTGAAGATGGTAATATTGCCTAGGCTTTTGTATCTCCTGAGGACACTGCCAGTCAAACCGCCCCAGACATTTTTCAGAAGGCTGCACACCCCCTCACTAGGTTTCCTCTGGGCGCATAAAAAAGCCAGGATTAAATTTACATTCCTGACCAGGCCTAAGGAACTAGGAGGAATGGGACTCCCAGACTTCAGGAAATATTACCAGGCAGCTCATCTCACGAGAATGGTGGACTGGCACTGCCATGGGAGGGATAAAGACTGGGTGGACTTGTAAGGCAAATTGAGCCCATATCCCCTCTTCTTTTCCTGGAACCCGGGATTGCTGAAAAATAATAACTTAAAACAACAACCACTAATGAATACCACTCTATCTATCTGCACAGAAGCAGCTATACCCCTCACACTAACCTCCTCACTGAGTCCTTTCACTCCACTATCAGACAATCCAGACTTCCTACCAGGATTAAACAATCGACTACTTCAACGACCTCTCACTAACAAGACCCTACAAGCAGGAGAATGCTTCCAAAATGGGAAATTCGTAGGCTATATGACCCTAAAGACAGATAGCGGGATACACAACTTGCCAATCTGGACCTACTTCCAGATACGCAGCTATGTAAACGGTGCAACCAGACAAGGACATTTCTCCAGACAGCTGACTGACCTAGTGAAAATTTGCGCTGAAGGAGAACAAAAAGCAACCTAGATCACCTATAAGTGGCTCCAAAATTCAATCCCTGGAAAAGATGACAGATTTAGAAAGAGCTGGTCTAAGGCACTTGATCGTACAATCGCTGACAATCAATGGTCGAAAGCCTGCATCCTTGCGCATAAGTGCTCTATAAGTACCAAGACGCAAGAAACGTCTTACAAACTACTAACTGACTGGTATGTTACACCTGCTAAACTGCACTCCTGGTATGCTCAGACCCCCAATGTTTGCTGGAGATGTGGGGGCGACGCAGGCACGCTAATACACATTTGGTGGCATTGCCCCCTCTTGACCTTGTTCTGGCAACAGGTCAGAGATATAATCAAATTAATAACAGAAACCAGACTCGTGCTGGATGCTGCCTGTTGTCTCCTGCACATCTCCTCATTCCCACTAAAATGATACAAGAATTCGCTAACTAAACAGCTGCTAAATGCAGCTAAGACGCTGATCCCTGCCCGCTGGAGAACCACACGAGCACCCATAATCCCACAATGGCTGGCAAAGGTCTCAGAAATCTGTGAAATGGAAGACACTTTGGCTCAAGCCTCGGATAAGTTAGACAGGTTTCATAAAACGTAGACACCCTGGTTCGAATTCCGCTATTCAGATGCATACAAAGACCTACAAGGATACACCATTACCTCTTCTCTTTATCTGAAGCACACTTGAATACATTAGGTGTTACCTGATTACATTGAAATAGCAATGCAACTCACAATGGTTACCCTTTCTTAATCCAATCCTTTTCTTTTCCCCTTTCATCTCTTTATACTCTTTACTTTGACTAACAGAATCACACTGGTATAGAACTATTCAGAGTATATAACATATGTGCCCATACAGGTTCTTATCCCAGTAATGTTAATTGATATCATTCAGAAATCTTTGAAACAACGAATCGAGCACAGACGTCAGAATACTGAGAAATGATTGTTTAGTATCCTACCCTGATCTCTGTAACAAAACTTTTTTGTTAATTACAACATTACTCTTCATTATATTCGTCAAACGATGTACAACTGACAGAAAGGTTCATTTTTCATTTAATGTCTGTAAACATCTCTATACTATTGTTGAAGCTGAATAAACTTTGAATGTTTAAACAAAAAAGAAACATATGCCTTCCAGACTCTATAATAAAAGACTCTGGAAGTTGGCTTCCTTGCATTAATCAAGTTAGATATCACCGAGTCTGAAAGATTCTTCAGAATGTGGGTTTCAATAGCCAAACCATTAAATTTAGCGTTTGTAAGGTAGGATGGAACACTGGTCCCTGTAATAGCAGGTCTGGACGTGGTGGTAGGGTCCATGGGGGCCCCACCGCCATCTTTACTATTTCTGCATACCAAGATCTTCTGGGCCACGCTGGGGCCACCAGATGTATGACTTCTTTTCCTGCTTGATCCTGCAAAGAAGTTGTGGTAGCCGCAGAATAGGAGGGAATGCATAAATCAGTGAGAACTGATCCCACGGGGTCACCAACACATCTGTTCCACATGCGAGTGGATCCCTTGTTCTTGATGCAAAGTTGTCGATCTTGTTGTTGAACCTGGACACAAAACAGATCTACGTCCAGGATCCCCCTTTTTTGGATATAGCCAGGAGGATGTTGGGGTGAAGATCCCTAAGCATTTAAGCGTTGTCAACAGGACAAGTCAAACTTTTATTTACAGAGGATATAGCAGCGTCAATTCCTGGTATACCCCACATCTTTGTAAATTTTTCCTTCATAGGAAGTGTTGAAAACTTTTTTGGAGGGAAAAAATGTTTATCTAGATGATCACACTCAGAATAAATAAGCTTTTCCAGCAATGAATGAACAGGAAAAGCATGCACAGCTTGAGGAGGCTTCAGTGAACCCAAAGAAGAAGTGGGCTTTTCAACCCACTCAGTTACGGGAGCTTAAATGTGGAGCGGACCATTTCAGTAAGAGAATGCACCAGCAATTTCTCATCTTGTGAAGCTTAAGAGGGTCCTTCCCCACTTGATTCCTCAGAAAAGCAGTCATCAGTCTCATCCCGGTCATCTGAGGGGGATTCGTCTCCCCTTTCCCAGTGTTCCTCTTTTGCGGGTCCTGGGTGGTAGATGGAGACCTAATGCGTTTCTTCCACTTTGTGAAGATGCGATTAAGGCCACTAATCTTTCCTCTAATCCTCTAATCCATTTATGGTTAAAAACCTCCTGAGTAATATATACAGGGGATGAAATGCTGGAAGCAGTTGCAGACCCCGACCGCTCACTCTGGCCAGCCTACCTAGGTCTTTCAGGGAGAGATGGCGTTGCAGAGGGGGGGTCCTCAGAGCCTCAGGGAGATCCCTTTGAGCCCCTATTTTTCAGGGTATTTGTACCTCCCCTTCTGCCCATAGTGCAAAGCACAAATGCAGAGGTACTACCTGAAATGCACCCACTGCTGAGCAAAATAGTTCTGCAACTGCCACTGCTATCAAGGCTCAGTCTGATGCTAAGTAAATGTGCTTGGGAATGCCTGTGTCACCCACTCTCACATGCCATCCATCTGCTCTGTGTTCCTCCTTTAGCTGTGTGCACCTGCAAAAAGTGCACCTTTATAGCTAAGCATGGCCCGCGTTTTTGGGCATTGAACCACGCTGACGCCTCGCTGATGCTCTGCCCCCCCCTTCTCCGACCAACCCTTCCGCCCCCTCATCTTTTTTCAAAAAAACCCTGCTTTCTCACGCGAACGGGGGCTCCAATTCGACCGGATCGCATGTGGAGGGGGGCTGGGGCAGAGGAGAGAGGAGGGCAGGTGGATGGAAAGCTGCCGTAATGGCGGCGGCAGCGGGAGTGGTGTGGCATACCGCCGACTGTCCGATGGCCTCTAGCCTGGAAGAGAAGCTGTGGGGGGACATTCCTAAAAAGAAAAAAAAACCCTTCCCACAACTTACCTGGAGCTTGTGCTCGGAGGAAGCATGCAGCTTGTGACACTGAGCAAGACTGACAAGCATGGAACAGGTACGTGCTCTTGACAGCCCCCAGTGGTGACTTAAGGCATAGCAACATTTACTTAAAGGCCACAAGAATTAGAAAAATTCCTTAGGAATCTCCCTTACCTTATCCAGCTGCAGGATTCGGCGGTAAACCAAACAGACCCAATCTTCACCGCTCACGGTGGGCTCCATTAAAAAACCTTCAGGGACTGGGGCCCCCTTTTTATCGGTAGATCCACAGCCCCGGGCCTGTAAAAAGCACCCCACCAGGAATATGGCTGAAAAAAACAAATACTGGATCTGTGGGTTCAACTCCCTAAAAGGAGAAGTGTTACAGATAAAACCTTGTTTCTTCGGACACAAGGCCTGGGTACCATTCAATTCGGCCTGGAAAAGACACTTTGAATTTGGATCCCTTTGCATGGCTTGCCCCAGCAAGGAATATTCCAGCGGAGCTCAGCACAGAACATCTTTACTCGTGACCAACATCTAAGACACTGGCAAAAAAACTGAGGTTATCCCAGTAAGGGGAGGGGTTAAATATGGAGCTAAACTTCCTGTCTAGGGTGTGCCAGTGTCCATCACCTAGAGATGCCTATATAACCCATTCAGTAAATACTGTGGCTCTGTGTCCCGTGATGTACGAAAAAGGAAGCGTGGCTCCTTGCAAGCCCTCTTTGAGCCAGGTGACATCATTGGGGGAGGTGGGGATAATTGTGGAGTCCTTCGGATCATTCAACTGCTTTGAAATCTCTGGTTATAAGATCATTCCATTCCATTCTTCAGTGGTAAATAAAACACCATTATGTATATGTAATTTGGTGCATGATAAAAAAATTTGTAATTGGAAATGTTGAATGTATTGTTTTAGAGCAAACTATCCCCCAGAAGAAGACCGCAACCGCGTTGGAATGTTTGCATTGTCTATTATGAAATATGTACTGTTTAACCAGGGCTCATATTTTAATTGCACATGATATTGGATATTTTTCAAAATAAATAATTTTTTATTCATATTTATCCCCTTCTTTGACATTATTACATTGCTGCTTAAGAACCCCTTGCACACCCCTTGTTTCGGGGTGTGCAGCTTCAACATCTCTCTGTTACGTGTCTTTCCTATAAATAGAAAGTGACAGGATTTCCTCAACAGAAAACTAGACACCAATGAAACCTCACAAAGGTTCTAAACTTTCCCTACAGCAGATACAAATAGTTTTGTTTGGAGTTTCGCAAATGTAAAATGTATCTAAAGCCAAAATGTTTCTTTTTCATCTTGGATAGAGTAAGGGATAGTTAAAACCCCTGTTAAGCTTTTGTTGCCTTTTTTTGTTCCATAGACACAAAAGATGGTGAGAAGAAATATTTCTGGAGTGAGGAAAATGCCTTTTTTAGACAGTTGTCATCAGAACAAGTTTCCCTTCTGTAAGATTTCCCTTCAGTTTTTTTGTTCTGTTATCTAGAACACCCTGTGTTGTAATGCGGGTCCCGATTCGCGGGGCACCGATCGTTAGGGATGGTGCTACATTTGCAAACTCCCTCACTACCAGGGCCTTCTGTCACCCATGCCATGTCACCCACGACTATCCACTGGCTGGCTGCTTTAGCACCCGACATCACTCCAGTTCTTCCTAGGTTTATTAGGGACATAAATTTATTTTTTATCACTCGAGTTACACTTACACGCAATGTCACCATAGCCTCTCCTCTTTCCACTTCAGGTTAGTCCTTTATAATGTCTTGTCACTGACTTCATCTCCATTCTAAACCCTGCACTTTGATATGCCATGCACGCACCCCTTTTTAAGTAACTTCAGACTAGACACATATTGGAACTTCCGAACATTTACTTAAAATCTTCTCAAACCCTTGTGGGTACAGAACAATCTTCCACATATTTTTCCATATATCATTCTAGTTGATTCTAACCTCAGGCTGCCCAGCATCATTCCTTATAGGTTAGCGCAAAGTCCATAGAATAAAGTCCATATATATGTCTCAGTACCCCAATTGGGTACCCATCAAGGGGGGGGGGCCCAAAAGTGAGAACACAGTTACATGTGGCAGCATTCCTCCATGCAATTACCGATCAAAGCATCCAGCTGGATTGCCTCCCCTTGCATTTATAGCCCGCCACAAGAGGGCAGAGCCACTTGGGAGTCGAACATTAACCTCTTCCTGACTTCCGGGCAGCCTGCAGCTGAATACACAATTAACCAATGAAATGCAGTACAAAAATCAACACAAGTTAGAACATGGACAAATAAAAAGGGCATCTGCCTACACCCATCCAGACATCATCAGCTCTCTATGCCAAAACACTCGCAGTCACTAATCACTTAGTCCCTGACCAACAACTCTGCCAGCACCTGCAGCAAGGGCCTGGGAAGAATGTCAACATCTAAAAGAGATACTTGTTCCCAAGCCTGAGGCCACTGCTCTGTACGCAGGACATCACTACATATTGTTGCTAGTGGCAGGCTCTTCCAGGGTAGTCAGGTTTCGGGAGAAAAGATGTAGGCACCAGTAACACTCAGGAGCTGCTGTTACAGCCTAAAATGATTTCTAACTGTGGAGCTTAGCTGGTCATTCCCCAGAAAATTCTACAAAGAGTTTGAACTGTCTTTTTTACCCAATGACCATGTGAATAGTGTCCATTAAGGGAAGGACCACGGTGACAGCCTGAGCCCCACCGTCTGCCAGGGGCTGGAGTTCTTACACTGCAGAGCCATTTTCTCATCCTCGTCTATGTAGAAAACCCACCAGCAATCACATGATAGGATTATTTATACTCCTCTCATTAGAGGTTGGCAATAAGCAAGTTTAAACAGAAGCACTGATGATGCTAGTATAGGTGGGGAGCTAAGCAAAGCATGAGGAGCAGCAGTACGCTTCTGAGAGTGTCAGAGGTGGCTCAAAACTGTAACTGTAATCAGTGAAAAATGGAAGGAGAGGTTGCAAGAACACAGGGAGTTCTGTTAAGTTCTCAGTGCCATACTTTAATGGATATGTGTACTGTAGTGATGGAAACACTTTAAGCAAAGAAAATCCTCAATCAATAAAATGCAAGCTAAAAATCTTAGTAATCCTTTTAAACCCAACCCTGAAGAATTTAGCACTCCGTTTTATTTGAATTATGCCCTGTACACATGATCGGACATTGATCGGAATTCCGACAACAATATCCATGGATTTTTTCTGACGGATGTTGGCTCAAACTTGTCTTGCATACACATGGTCGCACAAAGTTGTCGGAAAATCCGATTGTTCTGAACGCGGTGACGTAAAATACGTACGTCGGGACTATAAACGGGGCAGTAGCCAATAGCTTTTGTCTCTTCATTTATTCTGAGTATACGTGGCACTTTGTGCGTCGGATTTGTGTACACACGATCGGATTTTGTTGTCGGAAAATTTTATAGCCTGCTCTCAAACTTTGTGTGTCAGAAATTCCAATGGAAAAAGTCAGATGGAGCCCACACACGATCCGACAACACAATCCGATTGCACTTTTTCCGTCGGAAAATCTGACCGTGTGTACAGGGCATAACTGTTATTTCTAATGGCAGCATGTGACATACCTATTCTGATTCTGTGATTGGCCTTACTACTAGTGCATGTGTATGTTAAATACTGTGAACATTAGACTAATACGTTTTCTCAAACTTGACATATTGGCAAAAAACAAACATACCAGGTAACTGACTGCAAAACATTTTACACTATACCGTTTAAATGAAAGATAATGAAAGATAATGGGTCTAGTGCTGTACTAAATGGCCCTTCATTGTAAAATATTTCATGAAGTGCAGCCCAGCCCTCAGGATGCATACTCTGTTTGTACTTTAATATAAATGAAAAATATCACAGTTTTTAAACAGCCATGATTAATCAACAAATGGCTTAAAACTGGACATAGATTTTAGATTTTAGAAAATAAAGTGGTTCTAAAGCAATTTTTTTTTACCTTCATACATTGTCTGCATTAACCATTTCAATACCGGACACTTTCATTCCCTTCCTGCACAAGCCAATTTTCAGATTTCAGCGTTGTCACATTTTGAATTACAGTTACTCAGCAATGCAACACTGTACCTTTCTTTTGTTGGTATTTAATCAGCACTGTTGTTTTGTTTTGTTTTTTGCTAAATAAACAAAAAAATACCAAACATTTTGAAAAAAAAACATGTTTTCTTAGTTTCTCTTATAAAATTTTGAAAAATAAATAATCTTTCTTCATAAATGTATGCCAAAATGTATTCAGCTACATTTATTTGGTAAAAAATAATTCAACTCAGTGTATATTATTTAGTCTGTTAAAATTATAGAGACTACAAACTATGGTGTATATATATATTTGAAAATTGATCAAGCATGATGTATTGACTGCCTCATTTCTTGAGACCCCTAAAATGCCAGAACAATACAAAAAAAACCCAAATGACCCCTTTATGGAAAGTAGACAGTACAAGATATTTAGTAAAAGACATGGTGAGTTTCTTGAAGTTGTAATTATTTTGTCACACATTTTTGGAAAATTAAGAAATTTTTTTTTTTTCTCACACAGTTGCAATTTAACTTAAGTTATGTCTCAGACACACAACATAGGCATACTTATAATTACACCCAAAAACACATTCTGCTATGTCTCCTGAGTATTGGGATACCGCATGTGTGAGACTTTTTCAGGGCCTATATGCACAAAGGGACCCAAAATCCAAGGAGAACCTTTGGGCTTTCAAGGAGCATAAAATATGCATCTAATTTTATGACCACCTATCACATTCTTGGAGTCCCTAGAGCACCAGGATAGCAGAAATACTGATTGAAAAAAAAACATGGCCCTAATTTGGAAAGCAAGCACTCCAAGTTATTTTCTAAAAGGCGTAGTGGGTCTTTTGAAAATTACATTTTTCACCACAAGTTTTTGGAAAATGCAGGACAAAAATGAAAAAATATAACACACATCATGGGCATACCTATAATTACACCTAAAAATATATTCTGTTATTGTGATACCAAATGTGTGAAACTTTTTCACAGCCTAGCTATGTAGAGAGGCCCAAAAAACCAAGGAAGCACCATCAGGCGTTCTAGGGGCATAAATTATTAACTAACTTCCTGACTACCCATCATATTTTTGGAGGCCCTGGAGCACAAGGGCAGTGGTAATACCAATAAAATTACCACATTTTGGAGACTAAACAGCCAAGGTATTTTTTTAAGGGGCATGGTGATTATTTTGAAGACTTCAGTGGCAATTTAATAAGATATTTCTTACACGCTGCAAACTTAGAATTACACCCCAAAACAAATTCTGCTACTCCTCCTGAGTATGACAATACCAAATGTGCGAAACTGTTCCACTGTCTGGGTTGTTTATATACAGGACATTGCATCTTGTGTAGCACACAACCAGTCAACCAAATGCATCAAAACCAAAGTACTGTAATGGGTACCTTCTATACGAGTGGTCAGGGAATATGATGTAGTGTGGTGTCACCTATAGCAGGCCCAGTTCCTATAAGCCAAGCAAGCCTGACCTACTGGTACATGGCTGCCTTAAGGAATGCCATGCTCACTGGCCTGGTGTCTGGCAGGAACATAGTCAGTGGCATGTGCAGATTGGTCAGTTCAGGCCACAAGCAGAGACATGGTCAATAAAAAGTCCATGGTTAGTATAGACAGCAGCAGAGGCAACACCGCACCATTGTCCATTGTCGTAATGATCAGGAACAAAATGACTGGTGTTTTATTTTCACCCACTACAGGCTGCCTGCAAACAGCTACAGGAGGTGGCAGAGAATAGACCATTCACACTGAACAAGGACAGAATGCAGCAGTGACTGGTCTGGATTACAGGAAGCTCCTGCACAGAGGCAAAGTTTCTCTCTGGATTACTGCTCAGATCTAACAAGAATACACAAAGCACATGAAGATTCAACTAAGAATACTTATGGCTCTTGAATGTGCTTATCCCAGAGTTCCCTCAGCTCTATCTAGTGGTCACAAGGTGGTATTTTCCTGATTCACTCTATTTTTTTATCCATTTTTACCTCTTCTGGTATTCTTAAAATGAATTTCATTTAGGAAGAAATTATTAGGGAATATTACATTGACCCTGCAAAAGGCAACAAGTACAAACTGACATTTAACATATATTTCAAACATTAAAGGTATTTTTTGTGAATTTTGCTGAGACATGCGCACTGCAATTTTTTTTAAAAGCAGATACTTTAATGTGGACAAAAATGAAAAGGTGCACAAGCTTTCACAGTAAGTGATGATCTGACCTATGAGAATTAGACATCTCATAGAATGGTTAAAGATGCAGATGCTTTGACTATGTACATTAATTGTACAAAAGCTGCCACTATGACCCAGCTGTTCCACAAAACTTGGGTGTATAGCAGTGTGAAGATGGTTAGGATTTCAGCTCAGACGTTTTATCAGTGCAACCCAGCCATCGCAGTCCTGGTCATCCACCAAGTACACACCGGGGTTGATTTACTAACTAATTGGAGAGTGCAAAATTGGGAGCAGCTGTGTATGTTAGCCAATCAGCTTCTAATTTAAATTTAATCAATTAAGCTTTGACAATAAATCCTAGAAGCTGATTGGTTTTTATGTGGAGCTGCACCAGATTTTGCACTCTCCAGCTTTAGTAAAACCTGTGTACAGGTGAAATCCAAGGCTTTTCTTTTACCCTCTGCTCAGCATGAAGTTGCAGTCAACTTTTTTGTGTTAGCCACATACTGGCTGCAGGCTGATGATGAAAAAGAAAAAAGAGATATAACTAGAAAAGCTACAATTTCTGGGGAAATTGTGTGAAGTGTTCTTGCCTCCACCTACAGTAGTCTACAACTGGAGTGGGAGGAGTAACTGGGTGGAGTGGCTTGAGTAGCTGTTGTGTGGTTGGAGTGGCTGGAGTAATTGTGAAAAGTGTTAAAAAGCTTAATATTTTAAAAAGTATAAATAGTAGTAAAAAAGTAAAAAAGTTGAACTCCCATCATTAGCTGAAAAAGCTGATCCTTTTTTTCAAAAATGTTTTTTTTTTTTTCAAAAATTATTTTTTTTTCCAAAAATTATTTTTTTTTTTAAATGATTTTTTTCAAAATGTGTTTATTTATTTATTTATTTATTTTCAAAAAATTATTTTTTTTATTTTTATTTCACAGCTTTGTACAATCTTACTCTCCCATCATCCTCCGACTTAGATTCTCTTAGCCGTCGTATACAGGAATATGTGTCTGAAACTGCTATCCCAATATTAGACGAAGATAGTGTGAATTCTCTGGACTCCCCTTTTTCAATTGAGGAATTATTGGAAGTGATTACCGTATTTATCGGCGTATAACACGCGCCGGCGTATAACACGCACCCCAAGTTTAGGAGGGAATTTTAAGGAAAAAAACTTTTAGGAGGGAAGTTTAAGGAAAAAAAACTTACATTTAAATGCCCATCAATGCAGCCTCATCAGTGTTCATCTGCAGCCTTTCCCCAGTGTCCAGTGCAGCCTTGTCAGTGCAGCTTTGCCCCAGTGCAGCCTTGTCAGTGCAGCTTTGCCCCAGTGCAGCCTTGTCCCCAGTGCAGCTTTGCCCCAGTGCAGCCTTGTCCCCAGTGCAGCTTTGCCCCAGTGCAGCCTTGTCCCCAGTGCAGCTTTGCCCCAGTGCAGCCTTGTCCCCAGTGCAGCCTTGTCCCCAGTGCAGCCTTGTCCCCAATGCAGCCTTGTCCCCAGTGCAGCTTTGCCCCAGTTCAGCTTTGCCCCAGTGCAACCTTGTCCCCAGTGGTCCGTGCAGCCTTGTTGCCGCCGACATACAAACGTTTAGTTTGTATTTTTAAACATGGCGCCGCGGAGTTCGGAGGGACTCGGGGGCGCTCGTTCAGCTGAACGAGCGCCGCCGAGGACATAGTGACTGGGCGGAGCCGAGATAC
Organism: Aquarana catesbeiana; assembly: GCF_042186555.1. Classification (NCBI taxonomy): domain Eukaryota; kingdom Metazoa; phylum Chordata; class Amphibia; order Anura; family Ranidae; genus Aquarana; species Aquarana catesbeiana. The sequence continues at coordinate 105,728,848 of NC_133334.1, read as the reverse complement.
ACATATCCGAGGGTTCTCGGCTATTCTCGGCGCCGTTCATAGTCACGCCCAGTCCCTATGATTGACATAACACAGGTCCAATGGCGGGACTGGGCGTGACTGTGAACGGCGCCGAGAAAAGCCGAGAACCCTCGGCTATGTGTATCTCGGCTCCGCCCAGTCACTGTGTCCTCGGTGGCGCTCGTTCAGCTGAACGAGCGCCCCCGAGTCCCTCCGAACTCCGCGGCGCCATCTTTAAAAATACAAGCTATGTGAATGTCGGCGGCGATCGCGGCGATCGCTCCGACACATCACAAAATAGCGGGGATCGGCGTATAACACGCACCCACGATTTTCCCCTTATTTTAAGGGGAAAAAAGTGCGTGTTATACGCCGATAAATACGGTACTAATACACCATCGGTTAAAAGTCCTGGTCCCGATGGTTTTACAGCGAAATTCTATAAGATCTATAGGGACTCTTTTACACCGTTCATGCTTCCGGTGTTTAATAGCATATCTGCTATTAATGGGTTTGCACCCCAGACACTAGAGGCGCACATTACATTACTTCCTAAACCTGATAAGGATTTAAATCCGTGTTCTAGCTATCATCCTATATCTTTAATCGGAATAGATATCAAATTCTATGCTTAATTGATTGCCTCACGTCTTCAATCCCATATTCCAAATTTAGTAAATATAGATCAAGTTGGGTCTGTGCAGGGGAGAGAAGCACGTGATAATACGCTTAAATCGCTTTTACTCATGGATCACACTCAGTCAGCGAAAATACCAGCTTGCCATCTCTCTGTTGATGCAGAGAAGGCATTTGATTGTGTCGGGTGGCTGTTTCTGGAACAAACTCTCATTCAAATAGGACTAGGACCAGTCTTGTTAAGGAAAATTATGGCACTTTATACTAAGCCAAGGGCAAGAGTATGGATCGATCAATCAATAGCTATCTCCTAACTTTCCTATTCAAAATGGTACGCATCAGGGATGTCCGCTGTCTCCCCTCCTGTTCGTTCTAGTAATGGAACATCTGGTAACTGCTCTTAGACAAAATTCTTGTATTACAGGCATACCATTAGACGGGCAGGAGGTGAAGTTGGCAGTATTTGCTGACGATCTGTTACTCTACGTCACCAACCCACATGTCTCTATGCCATCTATTTTGTATGAATTTCAGCGTTTTGGAGCCCTGAGCAATTTTAAAGTTAATTTGTCCAAATCTGAAATTCTCAATGTATCTCTGCCACCACATTAAGTTCAGGCTCTTGGGAATAATTTCCCATTTAAGATCTGTACTTCGACACTTAAATATTTGGGCATAAAAATTCCAAAAGATCTTACTAAGCTATACATAGAAAATTACTACCCTCTTATGCAGCGTATAATACAAGATCTTAAAAAGTACGATCAAGCCCATTATTCATGGTTTGGGAGGATTAATATTCTAAAAATGGACATAGTACCGCGCTTTCTCTATCTTTTCCAAACTATACCTATAGTGGCCCCCCGTTCCTTTTTTACTACTCTACAATCTGCTTTTACAAGGTTTATCTGGTGTGGCAATAGACCAAGACTGCAAAGGAGAATTCTATCTCTCCCTAAAGCCAAGGGGGGTGTAGGGGCACCCGACCTATATTATTACAACGTTGCAGCGGTGTTAACTAGACTAGTAAACTGGTTCTATCATTCTCATCTTAAACAATGGGTACACGTAGAACAGTCAATGGCCCCTTTTGATCTCCGGGCGCTTCCCTGGCTAAATATCTCTTCCCGGGGGCCATTTTCCTCTTTGTCTTTTATTACAGCACATTTATTGTGTACCTGGGATAAAGTGCAAACCCAATTAGGACTTTCTCCTAAAGTGGGATTAATGACACCCCTGTTTAGTAACCCAGGGTTCTCTCCGGCAACGGTAAGGAAACATTTTTTGGTATGGAGTAAGGAGTCTAATCATTAAATATCTCAAATTCTTTGTCAGGGAGATCTTCCATAGATGAGTTTGATAGAGAGCCAGATACCCTGGAGTCTCTCTTGCTACAAGAAACTGTACCAGAACACATTTTATCTGTAGTATATAGGGTTCTTATTCTTATGCCCCGTACACACAGTCGGATTTTCCGACGGAAAATGTGTGATAGGACCTTGTTGTCGGAAATTCCGACCGTGTGTAGGCTCCATCACACATTTTCCATCGGATTTTCCGACACACAAAGTTTGAGAGCAGGCTATAAAATTTTCCGACAACAAAATCCGTTGTCGGAATTTCCGATCGTGTGTACACAAATCCGACGCACAAAGTGCCACGCATGCTCAGAATAAATAAAGAGATGAAAGCTATTGGCTACTGTCCCGTTTAGAGTCCCGACATACATGTTTTACGTCACCGCGTTCAGAACGATTGGATTTTCCGACAACTTTGTGAGACCATGTGTATGCAAGAAAAGTTTGAGCCAACATCCGTCGGAAAAAATCCTAGGATTTTGTTGTCAGAATGTCCGATCAATGTCCGACCGTGTGTACGGGGCATTAGACTCCATTCATGTCTCCCGAAGTTTACAAATAAGTGGAATATGGACTTGGTTGTCCAAATTAAACCAGAGGAATGGGAAAAAGCGTTTACCCTTACACATAGTATGTCGTTAGCAACCAAGGTGCAGGAGACGAACTTTAAGCTTATTTCTCTGTGGTATAGATGCCCGCTGTTGCTTCACCAGATATATCCAAATGTCTCAGACATGTCTCAGTGTTGGCGCTGTCATTCTGCCAAAGGTTCGTTATTGCATATTTGATGGGAATGCCCTTCTGTGCATCATTTTTGGGATATCATACTCCAGCTTCATACTCGTGCAACGGGGGTAACTATTCCCAACATGCCACAAATTACTTTGCTATCAACCTACCTGGCTCGTATAAAAGCATTGAAAAAGGCCTTCTGAGACACTGGTTGACAGCTGGAAGAGTGGTTATACCGCGCCACTGGTGGTTGGCATATGCTCCATCGCTGATTGAGTGGGTTTCAGAGATGGACCATATTGAAAGGATGGAGATTCCCTTGGGTGGGAGGTAGGACGTGAAACTGGTGCAGAGTCGGGCTGAGTGAGGCGATTTTGGTTTGAGTAGCTATTTCTGGTAGTTTTATTTATTTTGAGTATTATTGTTGTTTTTTGTTTTTTTTATTAATATTTTTTGTGCTGTGTGTGTGTTTTGTGTGACATACCTAACACTACTGTGGGAGTTGAAGATAGATGAAATGAAATATATAATTTCCCACTCCCTAATTGGATGAAGGATGATGAGGCAGGGATATTCTTATTAGGGTTTAAGGATGTGGGTGGTCTGGGGCGGAGGTGGCGGACCTTGGAGCCCTGGACATTTTAGGACTGCACTTCCCTTGATGCTCAACTACACTGCAGGGTGTGGGGGCGTTGTGGGGGGTGTGGGGCCGGGGCGTCTGGGGTGCTGGGGTTTGCCATCGCTGGTCTGGAGTATCAACATGGTGTGTTTTTTTTCCTCTTTTTTTCCCCTCTTCCCTTCTTTGCCCCCCTCTATTCCCCTTTTTTAGTAGGGACTCCTGCAGTATGTTGGTATATGTTTATATGCTTTATTTTACACATTATTATAATATGGCATATTCTTTATTATTACCTATAGGATGTGAATAATGGCTTCTTTTTTTGTTATGTAAATTTGAAAATTTCCAATAAAAGTGGAATTAAAAGGAAAAATGTTTTTTTTTTTTTTTTTTTTTCAAAAATGATTTTTTTTTTTCAAAAATGATTTTTTTTTTCATTTATTTTTTTTTTTCATGGGGTGGTCATAATATTTTGGCTGATCATGTTGTGGTCATAATGTTTTGGCTGATAATAGGGTGGTCATAAATTATTTGGCTGATCATGGGGTGGTCATAATGTTTTGGCTGGTCATAATGTTTTGGCTGATCATGGGGTGGTCATAATGTTTTGGCTGATCATGGGGTGGTCATAATGTTTTGGCTGATCATGGGGGGTCATAATGTTTTGGCTGATTATGGTGTGGACATGTTTTGGCTGATCATGGGATGGACATAATGTTTTGGCTGATTATGGCGTGGACATAATGTTTTGGCTGATCATGGGGTGGTCATAATGTTTTGGCTGATCATGGGGTGGTCATAATGTTTTGACTGATCATGGCGGGTCATAATGTTTTGGCTGATCATGGGGGGTCATAATGTTTTGGCTGATTATGGTGTGGTCATAATGTCTTGGCCGATCATGGGGTGGTCATAATGTTTTGGCTGATTATGGCGTGGACATAATGTTTTGGCTGATCATGGGATGGACATAATGTTTTGGCTGATTATGGGGTGGTCATAATGTTTTGGCTGATTATGGGGTGGTCATAATGTTTTGGCTGATCATGTTGTGGTCATAATGTTTTGGCTGATCATGGGGTGGTCAAAATGTTTTGGCTGATCATGGGGTGGTCATAATGTTTTGGCTGATCATGGGGTGGACATAATGTTTTGGCTGATCATGGGTGGTCATAATGTTTGGACTGATCACGGGGAGGTCAGCTTTTGTCACCTCCCACTCTAGTTTTGAACATTTCGCCATTCATTCCTACGAGACCAATTTCCTGAACCATTCGGCAAAACGTTCCACAAAGTAATAGCACACCAATCAGGAACAATCCACATGTTTTGGTATATTACTTTCTATGTAGTGTAAAAGCTGTGGGAGGAGTTAGGGTGGTAAATTTGGTTATAATAAGAATAATATATATGTGAAATAACAGTAAGTGGTCTTTCTATGCAAGAACACTTAATGAAACCATGAGCCATACATGTGCAGTTTAATATGACTAGCTTATTATTTGCTGAAAATGGCAGGACACACTATTATTTTAAAATAAATATTTCAGTAAAACATAGGGATAAGCAGATGAGAGGAAACCTCTCAAATTAGGCAAATTGACTCTTAATTTATTGTAATCACATGATCCAGCCATCATAGTATACAATACAGTTCCCCAGGAGGCATCTGCTTGCTGAAGTCTGTAGTTTACATCCAAGTTTTCTAGTAATAGTGTATAGCAGCCTCCAGGGGAACGTACTGTCAGCAGCAACTGCAAAAGGTAACCCAGCAGAAAGCCTTTAAAGATTTGCTGCAGACTGGAGGATCTGAGAAATAATCCATTGATTCGCTCAATTCTCTTCCAAATCTATATGAAGAGGATTATTAGCTTACAATACCATTATTCAAGGTGAATAACAATTGAGATAGCAAGAATTTAAGAGCAACATCTCAATCTGAAATGTATCACCTCACTCTAAAAATGCATAATTTCCCATCTTTACAGAAGATAATGCAACCAGATTTTCATACAAACAGTTTATGATGAAGATAAAGTTTTTATTTTGAGTATGAGAGGAGAAAAAAATGTTATGGTTTGCTATAAATCAGAGGTCTCCAAACTTTTTAAACAAAGGGCCAGTTTATTGTCCTTCAAACTTTAGGGGAGCCGGACTGTGGCCAGCAGGAGTAGAAAATGGCCTGGTGTCAGTGGGAGTAAACAATGCCCCATCTTTGGTATTAGTGGGTGGATTAGATGTCCTATCATTGGTGTTAGTGGGAGGAATCGTGCTCAATCGTTGGTAGCAGTGGGAAGAGTAATAGTGTCCTATCATTGGTATCAGTGGGCAGAATTGTGCCCAATTACTGGTGTCCGTAGGAGTAATAATGCCCCATTGCTGATGTCAGTGGGAGGAACTTTGCCCCACTACTGCTTTTAGTAAGAGGAATAATGCCCCAAGGGCCGGATAAAAATAAGCAAAGGGTCACGTCCGGCCCCCGGGCCACAGTTTGGAGACTACTGCTGTAAATGACAGAAACATCACATGCTTAGTAGAAGGAAAAACCTAGAGATTCAGAAAAGAAAAAAAGTGTTATTCTGTCACAGTGAGACAGCCTTACAAATAAAAAATATACTCCAACTGCCAGTCTATTTTTGATGAGTTTTTTTTCTAGTATTTCAGAGATTATCAGTAAAGAGAATTTTATCTGATTAATGCCACTGAAGTCATCCCAAGGAAAAACTAAGGTTAAAACTAGTGTGGTGGTGTGCCCTTTATCTACAGTCAGGTGCAGGTCCCTTTATTTCAAACTCACATAATCCTCTGGGCTCCCAGTATTCCCTGAGCTCTTGGACACGCCCAGGGGATGTAAATTCCAGCTCCTCCCTGCTTCCTGTGCTCAGAGAAACGCTAAATTCTTTACAATACAATCTTTAACTAAAAACGATGAATTGATTGTCAAAACCGCCAACAAGGGCGGCGGAATTGTTATTCAAAATCGAATAGATTACTTTAAGGAAGCCGACCGCCCACTCGCGGATCGCCTGACTTATTGTAATTTAAGCACGAACCCATTGCCCGAATATAAAATAGAAATTAATAAGTTAATTGATCGAGCTATTCAACAAAAAATTATCAACAAAGGTAAAGCTTCCTTTTTATGAAGAGGCTATTACCATACTCCATATTTTTATCACATTCCTAAAATACATAAAAACCAGACAAACCCTCTGGGTAGACCCATTATTGCTGGCATGGACAGTATTACTATCAGTCTATCCAAATATGTTGACCATTATTTACAATCTTTAGCCCAGGGCTTACAGTACTATATCGGTGATGGAACTCACCTGTTGGACTTACTCAAGCCATACAGGTGGGAAAGTGAGTATAATTGGATGTCATTGGACGTCAACTCACTGTGCATGTCTATCACTCATGTTTTTGGACTGGCAGACCTTGACCATTTTCTTTCTGAAGATCCCTATGTGAGTCATGGGCAAGCTGAGTTTATCTTAGATTGTATCAGATTTTGCCTGACTCATAACTATTTCTGTTTTGATAACCAGTATTATTATAACCAAGGGATAGCAATGGGCGCTAATTTTGTACCATCCTATGCAAATTTGGCCATGGGCCTATGGGAACCTAAACACATTTTGCAAAACAACCCTTATCTAAAACACCTCATATTTTACAGGAGGTACATCGATGACATCATCATCTGGGATGGTGATGGTGGTGTCATCGATGAATTTGTCTCTCACTGTAATAATAACCCATCTGACCTCTCCTTCACTTATGTTGCAGATCAGGAGAAACTTGCGTTTCTGGATCTTGACCTATATCACACAAATGATGAGTAACATGCAAAAAATTCTTTTAAACCCACGGTTGGCAACTCTTTACTTAACTACAAAAGTTGTCACTATCATAAATGGACCACCTTAGGACAATTCTGTCAACTAAGACGCAATTGTACGAAAACATCTGATTCTATGGAACAAAGTCTCATACTCAAAAATAAACTCAAAGACAAAGGCTATCCGGAATATTTAGTTGATCAAGCATATAAGCATTATCTACAATACGATTTCCCCGCAACCAAAAAAGAAAGTTTTGATCAGTCCACTCGTTTTATTACAAAATTCCATACAGACTCCAAAAAAATGGAAACGATCCCATAAAAAAATCGGCAAATACTACTAGAAGATCCGCACCTCAAACCCCTCTTACCAGATACCCCCAGGATAACCTATAGATAGGCATCCAGCCTAAAAAACAAAATCGCACCTAGTAAATTAAAACCACTCCAAAAAACTTTTTTCCACACATACTTGTTTGATTCCTTTAAAGGGTATGTTTCAGTGTAAAAAACCTTTATGTAAAACATGTTCTTTCGTTAAACATGAAATCATTTACCACAAAAGGAAAGAACTATATTCTAGGTGACTTTTATAATTGTGGTTCAGATTTTGTAGTTTATGGCCTTGTTTGCCCTTGCCACTTACTATATGTCGGTTGCACTATATGACCACTTAGACAAAGATTTAGCGAACATCAAAGGAAAATAGAGACAGGCAAGGACAAACACAGTGTCCCCTGCCATTTTACTGAACATCATAACAAGTCCACAGAGGGCTTAGAAGTCTGGGTCATAGAACAAATCCCAAAAAATCTCCCTGAGGCTGAAAGATTCCATAGACTTTGTGAGTGTGAGACATATTGGATATATTCACTAGATACTTTAAACCCTGGAGGAATTAACAAAGGATTAGAAATGTCCACTATATTATAAAATGATGTCTAACCATACGTTCCCCCCTTTTTTCAGGTGATGTTCTGTATGTGATTATCAGATAACGGGGGTGGTGGGCCTCTTGATTTCATAGTAAGTAACCTCTAAAAAAAAAAAAAAAAAATCATTATTTGTTTGTACTCTACCCAAACCCCCCTTTTCCTTTCCTTTTCCTCTTCTTCCCCCCCCTCTTTTTTACCCCACCTTCTTTTTCTTTCCTCCCCTCCTCCTCCTTCCCCCCCACCCCTCCCTCTACTCTCCCAGTGATGTTTTTACTGTAATAATAATCTATAAATGTTTCCATATCTGTAATTAGTTTTTATCAAGATACCATACCCATGATTGTATATATTTACACACATATATATAATTTTTTTTTTTATTTAAAATTCTCTAATTTTTTTTTTTTTAATATGTTTAAAACATTTTATTGGTGTAATTGTAAGTACATAATATTATTTTTCCCTTCCTTTTGGATAAATAATGGGAGATGCATGTATATATGTGCATGTGCATATGTACGTGTACGTACATATATATATTTTTGTAGATTAAAAATAAGAACATATATTTTCATAATATAATATCATTATGCCCATAATGAGATTGATCTTTTTTTTTTTTTTTTTTAACATATATTGTGAATATGCTTCAAACATGTAGGCATGCTCTGGTAGCTTATTTTTGCCTATATAACCCTGTCTATAGCAATATCTATCTAAAAATCGTCCCGTTTTATTCCTCAATCCCTAGCACATATATTATTAATCTATTATTGAGCAATATGTTTTTTATGTCTGTTTTTGAAGTGTTTACATTTTTTTACATAATATCCTGTTGATTTTTACATTGAAGATCTATGTCTATTGTTTTATATTGTTGTATTGTGAACATACAGAGGGATATGTATATACATATTTTCATAGTGTGCTTCCTTTTAATTAAGATCATGTAAGCCTCTATTTGTATGTATAGAGTGCTATTTTTACTTTCCCCACTGGGTGGCAGCACCACCAAGGCACATAAAAAGGCTGATCACAGCCTATTCAATTCAGCTTGAGAAAGGAGAGCGCACTGAAGACATCCCCCTAGTGCACATGCTCGGAAACGCATCGCCATTACGTCCGTGACGCCATCACGCCACAGGCTGTGTTCCAGCGCTTCCCTGTGATCCACCAGCTGCCCTCCAAGCCTCGCTTTTGACTCTGCTCGCACGCTGGAAGACTCCTGCCGGTCAGGATGCTGGCCATAAAAGTATTCACAGGACGTGACCCCTGCTGGAAGCTGTGACGGAGAGCGGTGTAACCAGACTCTTCTGTGCCTGATTAATGATACTTAAAAGTTAGTGTTTTTAATGCGCTTTGTCTATTAAATGACTACAGTCTTATCTAAGAGGAGCCTGCTTCCTGTCTTTTTCTCTCAGAGAAACCCTGCCTGATGGGACAGCAGTGATTGGGCAAGTGAACTGTCACCAGGGGCTGGGTTCTCCCCCATTAAGTCTGGTGTGCGGGCCACCAGCAGTGAGCACAAGAGCATACAGTATCTATCTAAGCCCCAGTCACTGGAGAGGACTTTGCTACAGTCCATTTGGAGGGGCTGCCAATGCAATATCTTCAGCCACCAGAACCTCCTGACCGAAGACCACAGCAGCAGTGCCAATGTGAAGCCTGTGCCAGCCACAGAACCACCCAGCCATGAGCTTTCCAGAACCTTCCTCCATAGGATGGACATGTGAGAACTAATATCTTCTCTCTCTTTCTGAAGCTGAACTGAACTCATGAACTCTACTGCCATCTAGTGGCCATTTGTAGAATTGTTCTTATTTCTTCTGTAATATAAATGTTCTATACTTGCACCACCTTGCTCAAATGATATCCCCTATGCAATGTTATGTTGACCTTCATTGTTTAGTAAAGTATAAATTTGCACATCATCACTGGTCTGATCATTTAGCTGATACCATTACACAACACTGACATTTATAAGCACACTAAGGATAGATACCAGATTGTGGTTGTAAATGGGGTTCACTTGGAACAGAGACCAATCACTAGTGGTGTACCACAAGGCTCTGTGCTAGGCCCTGTTCTATTTAATATATATGTAAGTGATAGAACTAATAAAGTTTTGGTGGGCAAGGTATGTCTTTTTGCTGATGATACAAAGGTGTGTAATAGGGTTTATATCCCTGGAGGTGTCTGTAACATGTAACATGATTTGGCGTTGCTGGAAGATTGGTCAAAGTAGTGGAAATCGCAGTTCAATGTTTCTAAATGTAAAATAATGCACCTAGGGAAAAATAATCCTTTGAGAGAGTACAACATTGGGGGTACAGTGTTGGTCAGCACTACAGAAGAAAAATATTTGGGGGTACTTATTTCAGATGATTGCAAAATGAGCAAACAGTGTGACCAGGCAGTGGGAAAAGCAAATAGAATTCTAGGATGCATCACTAGAGGGATCACCAGCAGGAAGAAGGAGGTTCTAAATTTCCCTATTTCGATCTTTAGTGAGACCTCATTTAGAATAGTGTGTCCAGTTCTGGAGACCTCGCTTACACAAAGCTATTGATAAGATAGAACAAGTCCAGAGACGGGTAACAAAAATGGTGAAAGGTCTGGGGAATAAAACATATTGAGAGCGACTTCAGAAACTTAATATGTACAGTCTAGAGGAAAGAAGGGAAAGGGGATACAGGATAGAAACCTTTAAATACATCAAGAGGGTGAATAGGGTTCAGGAGGGCAGATTTTTCAACATGAAACCAAAATCAAGAACAAGGGGCCATGATCTCAAACTAACTGGAGGAAAGTTCAAAACTCATTTTAGAAAGCATTATTTTACTGAAAGGGTAGTTGATGCTTGGAATAAACTTCCAGCAGAGGTAGCGAGACAATCAAAGGTAAATGGCTTCAAACATGCTTGGGACAAACATAGATTTAGTCACAGACTCAATGAACTACTCAGTCTTATTTCTATTTTCACTTTTCTAAATGGGGCAATGCTCACTGATATGCCATGAATAAAACAAGAAGTTTGGAATTTTTCAGTCCTGTATTAATGACTCTTACTATGCGTAATTATTAAATTATTATTATGAGTACATTATGTGCAATATTAACCACTTGCTGATCGCTCTATAGCCGAATGATGGCTACAGCGTGGCCAGCTAGTTCTGGATGGCCGTGGAGCGCAGGCGGCACGCTCTGTTATCACAGGTCCAGAGGACACTGCTGATATGTGCACTGACAAAAAATTTGTTCCTTTTCGTTTCAATCTATTTTTGCTTTTTTTCAGTTTTTGGAAATTCGAAATTCGGAAATCCGAAAATTTGGATTTTCAAATTTCTGAATTTTCAAATTTCCAATTTTTCAAATTTCCAAATTTCGAATTTCAGAATTTTCGGAATTTGAAAATTCAAAAATTTGAAAATTTGAAAATCTGAAAAAAGAAAGAAAACCAGTAAAATTCGAAATAGTAACTAACTATTAAATTATAGGTATTGGAAATTCCTTTCAAATTTGTCCGTTTGTGAACGTAACGAATGCAAATTTATCTGAAGTTACTAATTATCCGAAATAACGAACGCCGCATCTAAACAAATGGAATGGAACAAATTAATAATAAATAATAATTATAATTGCATAGAATGCAATAGGATAAAAAAACCTTCTGACTTTACAACCCCTCTAAGTATTTTGTTGTACTGCATTAATCCACATGCAATCCGCATTGCTTTAAATCAGCCTATTCATTATAAATACTACATTGGATGAAAAATCATATATAACCCTATTTTTTTTAAAATGTAGCACACCACAAGGAAAAGTATTTGTGTTGAGTTGCACTGTTTTGTACCTTGGGCTCTACTCTACAATGTGTACAAAACTCTACATAATTCACAAGGAGTGGCACCGCAATGCACCAAACATACAGCAGGTAAGATGCAATGCCTTGTTGCAAATCAAGTTTTATTCTGAGGATTCAGCAGTGCCGCAAAAGGAGCTCTTGCACACGGCCGTAGTGGACCAAATAAGGAAAATACAGCCATATTTCGGGGTCCAGGAGCCACAGGTGTTTCGTATAGTATTCTGTACAATTAATAAAGTGGTTCTAAAGGCAAAAGGTTTTTTAATCTTAATGTGGTTGTTAAACCACTGTGCTGTATTCATACAATCCTGTCTGTTTTATTATGACAGGTGCCCCAGCGCATGTTATTTATAAAAAAAATGCTGCTATATACCATTTCAGAGTGCCTCCTCTGTGCTCACGTGACTGGCCACCTCTCCTTTCTCTCAATGTGACAGCTATAGCGGATGGGCCAAGAATCCCCCACTGACATTAGTCGGGAGGAGTGGAGGAGAGAGGTGGCTGGTCACGTGAGCACAGAGCAGTGCTCTCAAATAAGGTATAAAACTGCATTTTTTTTATAAAGCAAACACACTGGGGCATCTATCATTATAAAACACAGAGGATTGTATAGAAGTTCAACAAACAGTATTCTTGGCAGCAGGAGGGGAGAGGCGGGCACTGTCACGAGTTTATGGGCAGGGAGAGAGGAGGAGGCACATAAACTGACCATGATGTCAGGGCTCAGCAGCCATGATAAAATGTGGTCAGTTTACAGGGGGGAGGGCAGAACCAGGCAGGATCAGCCAGGTATTTTTGGTGATAGAACGGGCAAAATTACACAGCACAAGCACTGTGCTGTATAACATGCTTTAAAGGGATAGGATATTTTTGTTTTTAGGGTAACAAATACTTTAAAGCATTCTCTGCATAAGGTAAAAAACCTTCTGTATACAATCCCCCCCCCTCCCAGCCCCTACTTATATTTACTTGAGCCCGATCTCGACCCAGCAAGGTACACGAGAGCAGAGGCTCTCTTGGCTCTCTTCCTTCTCACTGGCTCAGAGACAGCAGAGGGAGCCATCGGCTCTTGCTCCTGTCAATCAGCGCCAGTGAGAAGGAAGTGAGGGTGGGGCCAAGCCCAGCTGTGTGTGTCAATAGACACACAGAGCAAGGCTTGGGAGTGAGCACGCATTAGTGTCCACATAGCAAGCTGCTTGCTGTGGGGGTACTCACAGGGTAGAGTAGCCAGGAGCACCAGTGGGGGGCCCGAGAAGAGGATGATTGAGGCTGCTCTGTGAAAATCAAGAGCAGGTAAGTATAATTAATTATTTTACTTATTTAAAAAAATTCTAATCTTTAATGTCACTTTAAGGCCTATTTCATACGGGCTTCAGCTTGTATAAGAGCAATATTAACAGCAAGCTTTTATGAAACTTTCAGCAAGCTTTGAGCAGCCCTAAGTTGTTTGGAAAATGTTATACACAGATCCTAAAGGGAGCACTGGCTGTTACTTTTAAAAAGCTGCTAGCAGGCTTAGGCAGGTTTTCAACAAGCTTCCAGTAGTGCCAGCGCACCCATTAAGATCTGTTTTCAACATTTATCAACTGGAGCTGTATTGTACATCAAAAGCTTGCTGAAAGCTCTGCAAATGATATGTAAATGCTTGCTGTTCACACTGCTTCTATACAAGATGAAGCCTGTGTGACACAGGCCCTACAGAATATGGCTGTAAGCTTGTTTACACAGCTCCGATTTTTTTTTTTTTTTTTTTAGGTTTATTTTTGCCATACACATAAGAACATTCAGTGCTACAGCAGAAAATATACATTCAATGTTTTACAGAGCAGAAGCAGATTACGGTACACAGACAATTCTCCAGAATGGCACACCACTAATACTATACAGGAATATAACAGGACACATCCAGCTGGATGTCTCAAATCTGAAGACATATGAAGGATCTATACCAGTCACCACAGTATGGAGGCCATATATGTATGATGTACTGTACAGTGAATATTGTAAACTAAAACAATAAAATAAACTTTACAACAACAAACTAAAGCATGGAATGCATCTTATTTTTTGCAGGAAGCGGAAGGTGGTAAACCCCCGCAGTCTGGCACCCCAGTCTGTTATAACCCAGTAAACAGCATTAACGGGATTAAAGGACAGTAAGGGCAAGTGCTCATCACCCCCTTTACACAATGGTATTCTGCCTAACTGGCAGAAACCATGAAATCAGACCGAGACAGAAGCACAGTTAAATCACACTTGTTTAATGATAAAAGTAAATAGAACAAACATAGTCGAAACTAGGGATGAGCTTCGAGTTCGAGTCGAACTCATGTTCGACTCGAACATTGGCTGTTTGCAAGTTCGCTGAACAGCAAACAATTTGGGGTGTTCGCGGCAAATTCGAATGCCGTGGAACACACTTTAAAAGTCTATGGGAGAAATCAAAAGTGCTATTTTTAAAGGCTTATATGCAAGTTATTGTCATAAAAAGTTTTTGGGGACCTGGGTCCTGCCCCAGGGGACATGGATCAATGCAAAAAAAACTTTTAAAAACAGCCGTTTTTTCAGGAGCAGTGATTTTAATAATGCTTAAAGTCAAACAATAAAAGTGTAATATCCCTTTAAATTTCGTAGCTGGGGGGTGTCTATAGTATGCCTGTAAAGGGGCGCATGTTTCCCGTGTTTAGAACAATCTGACAGCAAAATGACATTTCAAAGGAAAAAAGTCATTTAAAACTACTCACGGCTATTGCATTGCCGGTCCGACAATACACATAGAAGTTCATTGATAAAAACGGCATGGGAATTCCCCACAGGGGAACCCCGAACCAAAATTTAAAAAAAAAATGACGTGGTGGTCCCCCTAAATTCCATACCAGGCCCTTCAGGTCTGGTATGGATATTAAAGGGAACCCCGGGCAAAATTAAAAAAAAAAAAATGACGTGGGGGTCCCCCTAAATTCCATACCAGACCCTTCAGGTCTGGTATGGATTTTAAGGGGAACTCCGCGCCAAAAGCGGAGCGGCCTGGAGAAGAAAATGAAGAAGAGAAGAAGAGGAAGAGAAGAGCGGGAGCCTCCCCCCATGCCATGGGTGCGGAGCGGCCCAAGGAGAAGAAGATAGAAGACGCCGCGGAGGAGATGCTGGACGAGAACGCTGGAGGAAGAACCAGAAGAAGAAGATGAAGGAAGATAGAAGAAAGAAAAAAGGAGAAGAATTTAAATAAAGGAATTGTCAAAAACTGTCTCTTGTCATTTTTAACATTTTTGACAGTTTTTTACACAGGGGGGCGGGATCTGGGGGTCCCCTTGTTAAAGGGGGCTTCCAGATTCCGATAAGCCCCCCGCCCACAGACCCCCACAACCACTGGCCAGGGTTGTGGGGATGAGGCCCTTGTCCTCATCAACATGGGGACAAGGTGTTTTGGGGGGCTACCCCAAAGCACCCTCCCAATGTTGAGGGCATGTGGCCTGGTACGGTTCAGGAGGGGGGCCGCTCTCTCGTCCCCCCTCTTTTCCTGTGGCCTGCCAGGTTGCGTGCTTGGATAAGGGTCTGGTATGGATTTTTTGGGGGACCCCATGCCTTTTTTTTTTAATTTTGGCGCGGGGTTCCATTTAAAATCTATACCAGACCTGAAGGGTCTGGTATGGAATTTAGGGGGACCCCCACGTCATTTTTTGTTAAATTTTGGCTGGGGTTCCCCTTATAATCCATACCAGACCTGAAGGGCCTGGTATGGAATTTAGGGGGACCCCCACGTCATTTTTTTTTAAAATTTTGTCCGGGGTTCCCCTTAATATCCATACCAGACCTAAAGGCCTGGTATGGAATTTAGGGGGACCCCCACATCATTTATTTTTTTAATTTTAGTTCGGGGTTCCCCTGTGGGGAATTCCCATGCCCTTTTTATCAATGAACTTCTATGTGTATTGTCGGACCGGCAATGCAATAGCCGCGAGTAGTTTTAAATCACTTTTTTCCTTTGAAATGTCATTTTGCTGTCAGACTGTTCTAAACATGGGAAACATGCGCCCCTTTACAGGCATACTATAGACACCCCCCAGGTACGAAATTTAAAGGGATATTACACTTTTATTGTTTGACTTTAAGCATTATTAAAATCACTGCTCCTGAAAAAACGGCCGTTTTTAAAAGTTTTTTTTGCATTGATCCATGTCCCTGGTGCAGGGCCCAGGTCCCCTCAACACTTTTTATGACAATAACTTACATATAAGCCTTTAAAATTATCACTTTTGATTATTCATGTTCGTGTCCCATAGACTTTAACGGTGTTCGCGTGTTCGAACAAACTTTTTTCCTGTTCGCATGTTCTAGTGCAAACCGAACAGGGGGGTGTTTGGCTCATCCCTAGTCAAAACATAGCCAAAGTTCGGTAACCGGAATGGATAGTCAGCCAAGCCAGAGAGTCAGGGATCAGTGTAGTGGAACAGCAAGCAGGATCTGGAGCCAGAAGGCATGTCAACCAAGCAAGTCTTTAAACAGGAATGCAGGAGATAGTCTCTGTGATGTTGACGAAGGCGAAGGCAGAGATCCTCTAGGCTGGACGGCTTAAGTAGGCAGGTCTGACGAGCAGGATATCAACAGGTGAGAAGCTGTGGAGAGATAGGAGCTGGCAATTAGCCGACAGCTGAGCGGCCAGCTCAGAGAAGGAAGGGCTGAAGCTTCAGCCCTGACACTAACATGTGACCTCAGTTACCTCCTGGTTCTCAATTGTTTTTCAGAGTAGGCCATAAATATATCCATCTGAACCAAATGTTATCACATTTTTTGGGACAACCAGAAGCTTCATAGGTCATTCTATATAAAGGCGGGTCTGACTCAGTCAGTTTTTTCCATGCCTCAACATCAACTCAGTCAGTGCGAATCCACTGGATCGTTATCACCTTCCGTGCATAGAAGTACATGAGGCGAAGAAATAATTTTGTGGCTGCTTCTATTTTCTCATTGTCTAGCAGACATAGCAAACATCTCTCTGTGCTGCTCCAAAGTTTGATTGATCCTCTTGGTCTGACCATTACACTGAGGATGAAAAGCCAAGGAAAGATTAATTGTTACACCCAAAGCTGAGCGAAAGCTTCTCGAAAATTTTGAAGTAAACTGTACTCCTCTGTCAGACACCACATCATCAGGAATTCCATGTAGTTTAAGAACTTTTTCAACCATTACCTCTGCAGTTTGTTTAGCAGAGAGTACCCCTTAACTAGCATAAAATGGGTCATCTTAGTGAGACGGTCAACGACTACCAGGATGCTAACCATCCCTTTTGGTGGGAGAAGATGAACCACGAAGTCCATAGAATTTGACCCCCCCATGGTCTTGATGAAACAGGCAGAGGTTAGAGTAACCCCAGAGGAGAAGATGGGGGTGTCTTATTGCGAGCAATACAGGTCAGAACAGGTCAGACACAGGTCAGACACAAGGCCATATAACTCTTGACTTCTTTTTTCGTACCCAGGCCACCAAAAGGAACATAATAAGAGCTCTTCTGTCTTAGAGACGCCAACATTACCAACAAGTTTAACCGCTTGTGGACTGCCCGCCATCATTGTACGTCGGCTGTTTGACTTTAAATACCGGGGTTATGGCAGCAGATATCTGCCATAACCCCGGTATAGCAGGCAGTCCGCTTTCAGAGAAAATAGGTCTCTGTGGCGGATTTTCTGCAAGATCACTTTTATCGGGAGCGAGAGAGGGCCCCCACGCCGCTCCCCAGTGGTCTCCGCCGCTTACCGGAGCCGTGGGTAGCGGCAGAGACGATCGGGTCCTCTACCCTTTGAGACATGGAGCCGAGTGAAGGAAAGATGGCCCCCGCTCGGCTCCATAACATTGGATAACGGAAGCAACGTCAAATGTCACTTCCACCCAATGGTCTTAAAAGGGATTTTTTCTTAATTATTGCATTAAAGTGTAAATGTGAGATCTGAGGTCTTTTTGACCCTAGATCTCACATTAAAGAGGTTGTGTCATGTTTTTTTCATGTTTACATTCCTTGTAATAGGAATAAAAGTGACCCAAATTTTTTTTCTAAATGGACAGTGTAAAAATAAAAAGTAAAATAAATAAAATTTAAAGCGCCTTGTCCTGCTGAGCTCGCGTGACTCGTTAGTGTTACAAGGTCTCAGGTGTGAATGGGGAGCAGGTATGTTAAATTTGGTGTTATCGCTCTCACTCTCTCATACTGGTCACTGGAAGTTTAACATGGCAAAGAACACTCTGAGGATCTGAAAAAAAGAATTGTTGCTCTACATAAAGATGGCCTAGGCTATAAGAAGACTGCCAAGATCCTGTAACTGAGCTGCAGTACGGTGGCCAAGACCCTACAGTGGTTTAACAGGACAGGTTCCACTCAGAACAGGCCTTGCCATGGTCGACCAAAGAAGTTGAGTGCACGTGCTCAGAGTCATATCCAGAGGTTGTCTTTGGGAATTAGACGTATGAGTGCTGCCAGAATTGCTGCAGAGGTTGAATAAGTAGGGGGTAAGCCTGTCAGTGCTCAGACCATACGCTGCACACTGCATCAAATTGGTCTGTATGGCTATCGTCTCAGAAGGATGACTCTTCTAAAGATGATGCACAAGAAATCCCGCAAACAGTTTGCTGAAGACAAGCAGACTATGGATATGGATTACTGGAACCAAGATAATCTTATTTGGTTCAGATTGTGTCAAGTGTGTGTGGTGGCAACCAAGTGAGGAGTACAAAGACAAGTGTGTCTTGCCTACAGTCAAACATGTTGGTGGGAATGTCATGGTCTGGGGTTGCATGAGTGCTGCTAGCACTGGGGAGCTACAGTTTATTGAGGGAACCATGAATGCCAACATGTACTTCAACATACTGAAGCAGAGCATGACCCCCTCCCTCTGTAGACTGGGCCACATGGTTGTATTCCAACATGATAACAACCCCAAACACACCTCCAAGACAACCACTGCCTTGCTAAAGAAGCTGAGGGTAAAGGTGATGGACTGGCCAAGCATGTTTCCAGACCTAAACCCTATTGAGCATCTGTGGGGCATCCTCAAATGGAAGGTGGAGGAGCGCAAGGTCTCTAACTTCCACCAGCTCCATGATGTCGTCATGGAGGAGTGGAAGAAGACTCCAGTGGCAACCTGTGAAGCTCTGGTGAACTCTTTGTCCAAGAGGGTTAAGGCAGTACTGGAAAATAATGATGGCCACACAATATATTGACACTTTTGGCCCAATTTGGACATTTTCACTTAGGGGTGTACTCACTTGTTTTGCCAGCGGTTTAGACATGAATGGCTGTGTGTTGAGTCATTTTGAGGGGACAGCAAATGTGCACTGTTATACAAGCTGTACACTCAGCACTTTACATTGTAGCAAAGTGTCATTTCTTCAATGTTGTCACATGAAAAGATATAATAAAATGTTTACAAAAATGTGAGGGGTATACTCACTTTTGTGAGATACTGTATATACTCTGCATCATATACCTGTATCATATATGTTGCCTTTCTTCTTCATGTCCCAGATTGCTCAGGCACAGATGAGCACAAATGACCAGTTCAATACATTAATACATTAATGTTGATGTGTATTAAGGTGACCACACATGGTTTAATTAACCACTTCAATACAGGGCACTTATACACCTTCCTGCCCACACCAATTTTCAGCTTTCAGTGCTCAAACATTTTGAATGACAATTGCGCGGTCATGTGATGCTGTACCCAAACAAAATTTTTATCATTTTTTCCCACAAATAGAGCTGTCTTTTGGTGGTATTTGATCACCTCTGGGGTTTTTATTTTTTGCGCTACAAATAAAAAAAGAACAAACATTTTGGAAAACAAAAAGGTTTTTCTTTGTTTCTTTGTAAATAAGTATGTTTTCTCCTTCACTGATGGGCACTGATGAGGCTGCACTAAAGGGCACTGATGAGGCAGTACTGATTGACACTGATGAGATGGCACGTATATGCAGCACTGATAAGCAGTACTGATGGGCATCTATAAGTGGCACTGATATACAGCACTAATGGGCACTGCTAGGTGGCACTGATGGGCACTCATAGGCGGCAATGATAGGTGGCACTGATGGTCACTCATAGGTGGCACTGATAGGTGGCAGTGGAGGTCACATATAGGCATCACTGATGGGCACTGATGGCACTAATAGGCAGCACTCATCAGAGGCACTGGCAGGCATCACTGTGTGCCATCCCTAATGGGCAATGATTGCCATCCCTGGTGGGCTCTAGTGGGCTTACCTGGTGGTCATGGGTGGGCATCCCTGGTGGCCATGGGTGGGTATACTCATGGGGCTGTACTGATAATCAATCAGTGCAGACCCCCCATGTCAGAAGAGCAGCCGATCGTCTTACCTTTAATCGCATCTGCCAGTGTGAGTAGAGGAAAAGCCAATACATGGCTTTTCCTGTTTGGATTGTGATCAGCTGTGATTGGACACAGCTGATCACGTGGTAAAGAGTCTCGTCAGAGGCTCTTTTTCTAAATCGGAGATGCGGTGTGTCAGACTGACACACCACACTACTGATTGCCGTGCTGTGCGCCCGCGCAGCTTATCCTGCTGGACGTCATATGACGCCCAGTTAGGATAACTGAATCAATTCCCAGCCTTCATTCTGCTATAGGCCGGGCGGGTAGTGGTTAAATTACATTTTATTAAGAATAGGCTAAATAGTATGAAAAATAAAAATATTTTCAATACAATATGGAAGAAAACGGCTTTAAAGAATTCACTGTACACTGGCTACACACATTACAGTATGTTTGCACAGTCCCTATAAAGTATACATTACTGTATATTTTCCAACAACTATTGTAGTGCAGCATAACAATCTAATTCATATCTAGTTAGGTAGACCATTAAACTACATACTGTAGTTGGTGGAAAAATCTCAGAGAGAAACCTCCTTATAAGGCTCCATGCACACTAGCATTTCCTATAAGGTTAAAAAAAGCAAGAAAAAAACGCTGGATGAAAAATTCTGATAATGGCATATTTGTGCCGGCTTGTAGTAGCATTTTATAGCTTTTAGGAGTGTTTTGGAGTATTAGTGTTTTTAGAATACATGAAGAAAAAAAATGCTCAAAAAAAGCTGTTAGAAGTGTCTTAGTCGTGCTTAGGAGCGTTTAACTCTACAAAAACAATTTATTTCTGTTCCTAAATGCTGAAGCTTGAAAAATGCTTCTAACAGAAAATAATGTGCGTGGACACATAGGATAACACTCTTAGCTTTGCTTTTCACTATTAGAAGTAGAAAAAAACGCTAGTGTGCATGGAGCCTAAGGCTACTATTATTAATATTATACAGGATTTATATAGCGCCAACAGTTTGCGCAGCGCTTTACAACATGAGGGTAGACAGTACACTTACAATACAAATCAATACAGGAGGGATCAGCATTTTTCATTCAGCATTTTTTTTCTGTGCATGGAGCCTAAATGTTCTAAGTTATCTGATCAGTATTTCATGAAAGCTTGTTCAAATGTTATAAAGGCACAGAGCCCATTCACAATTTGTTTTCTGTACAATTTTAACCCATGGGCACCGATGGCATGCAAATATGCGGCCTCTTGGCAGGTGGGTCTTGGCACCGAGAGGCCGCATATTTGCATACCAATTTGCAGACACAGCTGTGCCAAGAGCGCTCACCCTGGGTGCTCCCGGCATAGTTATCGGCAGCTTCTTGCGATCGGGAACTTTCAGCTTATCACGACGGTCATGTGATCATAAACCCCACCCTGCTTCCCAGCATTTTAAACCCCTTTGAGGGCCGGGAGGCACCGGTGCAAAAGGGTTAAACACAAGCTTTAAATAGATGTAATTGTGTGTAATTGTGTGTAATAAATCATTACTTGCTTCTACTAAAAATTATCCCCTCAGTGTCTCCTTCACAGCTACCACATACCGCATTGTCCTGATCAGCTGTCTTCCGGCACTGTGAAGGTTAATAGGAGATATTACTGCTGAGAATAGTTGCGCTGCTTACCTGCCCCCATCTGCCCTCCCTGCTATTTACAGAACTCTTATTACTATACTCTCACAATCAAATGTGTTCTGGGAATGGAGGAGGAGGATTGACAGGATCTCCTCCGTTAACTCACAGAACGCAAAGCATTTTGATAGTGTACTGGCTGCCTTAACAGTAGTCAGTGTTCCAGAGGACCCAGCAATCAAACTGACAGAAGAGACCTGCATATTGCACAGTATTATTTGCAACACACGTATGTATGTATGTATGTATATATATATATATATATATATATATATATATATATATATATATATATATAGCATATTTAAAAAAAATACTGTTCCTATATAACCCTTCTTAACCATTACAATCCTACCTGCTTAAATAAAATAGAGAAAGGGTACACAGGGTAGCCCAATAGCTTATTCTCAGTGACGTCAGCACCCACGCTAGCCAGCGGCCAGCCGCGACCGAATTGTTTGCCCATTGGAGATGTATTGGGTGATACTGTTCTTTATGGCTTTTATACATGTAAGTGCGTGCTTTGCATTTTTTAATGAATTATTTTAAACAAGTTTATGCTATGGGGCTGTCCTGTGTCTCCTTTCTCCATTTTCACTGAGAGGTTGCTCGGAAGCTCTCGATGGTGAGATTGAATATAAAGGATAATATAATCTGTTTAGAGACTGGAGTTTGATCATGGGTGCATGATTATAGTTCTTTCTGCACAAGTGTTCATATATTGAAAATTGGAGCAACACTGTTTTATGTGGACTTTTTATGGACATTTTGTGGTAACATAATTAATCGGTTATTGGTTGCCTTGTATATGAGCTATTTTCATTGAGTACCTAAATAGCTTTCATGGATTACTCTATATATGTTTGATATTTTCACATAGTAATTAATTTAATCTTTATTTGTTTGACAAGTGGGTGATATTTGAAAACATTATATATACAATCATCTTTATAATTTTATCAGTGAAAATCTAGCCCTGTTTTACCATGCTCATTATGACCAAATCACATTTTGCAGCCCCTCCTCCCCCCTTATCCCCTTTCAGTCTTTTATGGACTAAAAGGCGCCAGCTTTATGGCTTACGGAATGTTACTTTGTACCCTACCCTTGGCTACTGTATGATCCATCTAAGCTGGTGGAGAAGGCAGGGTGACCAAATTACAATTGTTGCTTTGAATGCTAAAGGAACTTGTTGTGGAAATGACCAACACTACATTTATACGTATATATTACTTTTTCTCCATTATGCTGTCACATGTAACATCACATCCTCACATCACAGTAATTCTTCCACTGCAATGTTGAGTTAGGAATAGGGAGAGTGACACAGCCAGGGACATTGTACTATCCAGCAATGAATGAGGAGGAGAGTGCTAGTTCCACAACTATGGTGCTATGTTTAAAATGTCTCTAAAGGTAGTAAGCTGACAAAATGGGAAACGGCAAAAAAAAATAGTTCTACTGCAAACCAAAGGCCATTGTTGTGAAAAGTCATAGGGAAGTAAGGAATGCAACATTTCAAGGCCACATTAACTAAAAAACAGCTTTAATGGAATACCTAAAACTGCTTTTAACAACAGATGTCCTTCAAGTTATTTTTTGACAAGCAACCCTTTAAAAAGTGCAAATATTTGAATGCCATAAACAATTCATGATAGGGCTCATCGTGCTCCAAACTTTGTACTGTGGATGATGATATTACTTACACCCTCTTAGCAAAAAATATTTTATGATTATTTTAACTGTAACAATACAATGTATAACTCATACTCTTTGTTTACTCTGTTATTTTATCTTTTCTTAGCATATTCAAATTTTTTCCTAAGAATTTCTTCAGAGCTTCTCTTTTATTTTGTGTATTCACAGCTTGCCTGACTCCTTATCTCAGTCATGTACCTTTTTTTTCCACAAATCGCTGCTTCTTTCTGCATTTGGTTTCATGTTAAACATTCCCTTATCTCCAAGAACCCAAGTCTTGCAAGCCTGATTGGGCAGATCTGTCAGAACAGTCACAGCTGAACGCTGCTGTTTTCTGGGGATTTAAGGCTCAGATACTTACCTCTACCCTATGTTTTTACCAAACAGAAAGAGATGATTACGTTTATAAAAAATGGTGCTGCTGAAATAGGCTGATGATGTATTACCAAATTCAAAATAAAACAGTGTACCATTTTATTTCTATTGTTTCTTCAGCCAAAATGTTTTTTCTTTGTTTTGGATAGAGTGAATTTTTGGGTGATTCTTGCTGAATCACGCGAATGACAATTGCCAGTGACAATGCATGAGAGCAATTGGGATGCAAAGAGAGAGTGTTGTCACCACATAACTGGAAGTACATGAACAAGGAAAATCAAGGAAAGATCTACAAGTATTTTACTAAAAGCTACAGAACACAAAGTTGTAAAACAAGGATTTAAATAAAATTTCTGTGCTAAAACGTTTATGAGATATTGGCGATTGGGTTTACCTCTACTGTAAACTGTACTGAAACTCAGCAAGAAGAGTTTTGCTATCTTATAGAGTACATCTAATCAAATCGGCAGATATCAGGGGGGCATCTCTGATATAAGGAAACAAAGCGTTGCTCCTCTACCAAGATGGTGGTTACCACACAGTTCCTCTAAAGGTTGGTAGAAGTTGGAGGTTGGCAGTGTAATGGAAATATTGATATTTGTACCTGAAATGAACATTATTGCGGACTTTTGATAGAGGTCAGGCAATTTAACTAGCCCTGGCGTTATGCGTGGGGGTTGTATTTTTCATCAAAAGCCTCAGTTTAATTTTGATGGGGGCGGTCTGTCTTTTTATGACAGGTGACGACCTCAGTTGACCAAATATAAGAGCACCCTCTTCACCCCCCCCTGGACTTATTGTAGCAATGTCTTCGCATATGTGAGAGGGAGTGTCTCTACCTGGTGGGTGGGAGTAAATGGCTATAGGGCTGGATTCTTTTGTAAGCTTATATAACACAAATGCAAGACCCCCAACTTTTTGTTGACTATTGAACTCTCAGCAACATGGGAACGTGAGGTTTTTCTGTGTAATGTATCTCTGTTTTTCTGTGTACCTCTTTATGTAATTGTCTTTGTCCATTGGCAACACTATTTGTAACATCACTGCTTTTAAGGTTTCACCATCTACGTTATATCTGGTTATAATTGATTAATCAAACTTTTCTTTTCTGTATCATTAAATTAGATCTTTATTTTTAGCACAGTTATCATTTGGTATTGAATTCATTGGTAATAGCCACAACAGCATTGGCTAGATTCATATATAGACAAGATGTTGTAAACCACCTTTTTTATTTATCAATAAGGTGTTTGTTAACCCACATATCTTACATCATATAATCTGCTCGGTCTTCTAAGGATATGTCCCCCTATAAAAAAGCTGTATATTTGTGAGCGCTGATCAGTGGTCACATGACGCTCCACCTACCTCCTCTCCCCGTCTGACAGATGCAGCAGGAGGGGCCAAGATTCCTCCCTGACGTCAGTCTGGAGGGGAGGAAGAGGGGAGGAGGAGAGGAGGAGAGGAGGAGAGATCTGGAGCGTCATGTGACCACTGATCAGCGCTCACAAATAAGGTATATACAGCTTTTTTTTTATACAACACACATACACAGGGGGACATATCCTTAGAAGAAAGAACAGATTATTTAATCTAAGACATGTTATTACAGCAGCAGCAGGAGGAGGTGGGGGAGGGCCCTAGCACAGGAGCTGACAGGCAGGGAGGGAGGGGGGAGGGAGGGGGACAGAGGAGAGACAGCAGGGCTGTGGCTGAAGGAGGCGTGTAAACTGACCACGGTGTCAGGGCTCAGCAAACATGATACACCGTGGTCAGTTTACATAGGGGAGGGCAGAAACTGTCAGGATCAGCCAGGTTTTTTAGATGTTACAGGGGGCCAAATGACACAGCACAAGCACTGTGCTGTATAAAATGCTTTAAAGGAGCAGGATCCATTTTTTATTTTTTTGGGGTTAACAAATGTTTTAAGCGAATAAGTGAGGTGATAGAAATTGACAAACAGATGGTGCCCCGTGTGAGGAGTTTCAACGTTTGGGTGAATGTTATTTCTTGTATGGAAGACAGAGATGATCTATAAAGTCCTAAGTCCAAAAATGCTAAGCATTTCTTTTTTATGTCTGTTTGTTTTCACCTTTGTCTCTCCTGTCTGAATACCTAGACTAGCAACCTTCTTCGAGCATTGTTTTTTTTTTACCTTTTGTCTGTACTAATACTTTGATGAGACTGATATGAACAGTATAATTAAAATAAAATTGTATTGAGAGTGAATGAGAAACATCCTGCTCGGTTGTGCCTATGACAGTAAGTAGGTTGGAAGTGATTGGACTCTTAGAGGCAGTGGAAAATTAGGATCTGTGCCTTTCTGCCAAAAAGCAGTTCCAGCTGACCCTTGAATGAGATTAGGTCAAGATGCCTCCCAATCTTTTGAAACTTTTTAATGATTTAAACGTACCTGTAAGTCTAAATCAAACTAAATGATCTTGATGTGTATGCATCTGTCTTTTTTTGTAATCCAACTGTAAGCTTTGTATTTAGACCTGTAAACATTGGCTATATTGTAACTGCTGTGAACCACATTGCAAATAGTTGTGCCTCAAATAACTGCCTTTTGTACTCCAAGCATTCATATAGTTTCTTGATTATCTAAGTTTGATCTAATCTTTCTTGAGATAATAGAAGTAATAGTCCTACTTTAAGCCATCTTTTAGAATACTTTGGAAAAGTCCACAGGGGAGAACTATTAACGAGTTCGGGAAATCTCCAGGTTATTTTGACGGACTATAGTCAAGAACAAGGAAAAGTTAAAATATTGTTCTGACAAGTAGTGGAAAGCAGAAACGGTGACAGGGGTGGTATCTGTCAACCCAATCACTGGCCATAGATTAGCTACCTCTGGGGGACAACCGTTTTAAGGTTGGGAAATTATTTCAGGGTCCGATATCCATAAGGATGGGTAACAGTATCAACTCGAGGAGGGTGTCTAAGTGTGGTAAACCCTACCAACTGAGCCCAAGGGAAGAGATGATAGATAAATATGGGCCTTGGATGGTAAAATATATTCATGATTGGGAATGTTGGACTGAAAATAAGTTTTCTTAGAGAGGTACATTTAAGCTTAAAGTATTGGAGAAGCTGTGGTGTGCTCATCACCAAAAGATGACGTGCCCAAATGAAAGAGATGCTTGGACTATATGAATGCTGGAGTCATTGAATAAGGCAGAGGAAGAGAATGTTTTGACTATGGGATTTAAGGAGAAATCATTCCAAACAATACTTGAATGTAGGGACAAGCAGAAACTGTCACAACCCCAAAGTTGTGGCAGTGATGAACAGGGGGACAAGGAGCAATTATCAGGACTTGGGCCTTATGCAGTTTCCCAGTCCTTGTCAGCAAAGTGCTCAGGTGCTGATATGAACTCACCTTTCAGTGGCTGACAAAAAGGGAGAGCCACAAAATAACAAGTTTGATACCCCAGTAAAAGGTAAATTACAGGCGGATTGTGAGTCACAGGAACAGGAAGAAGAAGGCAGAGCAGAAAGGCAATGCTGGAATTAAGGGAGGAAAGTCTCCAGACACTTTCTGCCGCTCTGACAGAAGAGGATGTGAAATTAAATTTCACTGGAAAAAGTTGTAGTAAGCACGCGGGAAAGACTCCGCTGATCTTTGCGGCCGAGTGGATGGCTAAACAGTATGAGCATTTGAAGTTGCAAAATCAGTCCCTGAAAAAAGCTCTAGAACTAATCAAAAGTAACATCAGTACTTTAGAAGCTTCTATGTCAAATTTTGATGCTATACACAAGCAACTAGTACTAGAAAACAAGAGATTACAGGAAGAAGTTCATCTGTTGGTGATAAAGACGGATGCAGAAAGTGAAAACATTATCTGTCAGCTGACAGGAGCAGCTTGCTCAGTTTTTAGATAGAGTGGATAACAAAGCAACTTATTTGAGTATGTCTGAATTCAGTGAAACCTCATCCACACCTAGTGTAGGTAACAATAGGAATAAATCCCTGGAAGGTAAGAGCTCTTTAAAAATTGCCCCTATATCTTGTAAGCAGCAAGAAAAAACTACTAATCCAGTTGTAGCTATTGAACATTCTCAAGCGTCTAAAACAAAACAAGACACGTGCATGACGAAAAAATTTGTTTTGTTTTGTTTTGATTTGTCAGTCTAGTTATTTCATTCAGTTAAATTCAGTTGATGCGTTCAATTCGTTTTCCGAATTCGTATTCGGAATCTTCTTCGAATTTACAGATTTTTTTTTCGAAACAATCAAATCAATACATTTTCGAATCGGTCGAGATGAAAATGTTATATTGTTTTCAATTCGAATGCAGCAAAGTGAACAAACAAAAGAAAAATCTTCATCAAACGATTACAATGACTCTTTAAATCACCTGTGGCTTAACAAAAACAGCATTATTTCGAAATGGTACTCTAATAACACACACAGTCTTTGATTTCAGCAATATGTGTAGTGAGAATTCGACTGGAGTTCAATGTAAAATTAGATTTGAATTTCAGTTCAAATTTCATTACGTTATTCAGAGCATTCAGTAAAATTTGTTTATTTTGTAATTCGGGTATTGGGATATATCCGAATCTCTGAATAACGAAAAATTTGTCCGAATATTAATTCGGAACGAAACGAACTGCACATGTCTAAACAAAACCTTTTGTTAAGAGAAGCTGTACAACTTTAGATAAGATAAAATGTTACGCATGTGGACTATTTGGCCACATAGCTCGATTCTGTCTATCCAGTCCCATTGAAAAAGTAGTGAAACAAAATCCATATAGAACAAAGAGACATGATTTTGAAGTGTACACAGCATGCTTTGCAACGTGGCCTAGGTGTAATAAGTATGAATAGCATAGATCATGGGTGCCATTCCAAAATCCTAAGGTAAAGAATGAGCCCATACAGGCTGAGAATGGGCTAATGAAATGGGATGGATCTTTGAAAGAATTTCAACCCTACAAAATTGATTTTATGGGTTTAACCACTTCAATACTGGGCACTTTCACCCCCTTCCTTCCCAGGCCAATTTTCAGCTTTCAGAGCTCTCGCACTTTCAATAAGAATTGCGTGGTCATGCAACACTGTACCCAAATTACATTGTTATCATTTTGTTCACACAAATAGAGCTTTCTTTTGGTGGTATTTATTCACAAATCAGTTTTTTATTTTTTTGCGATATAAGCGAAAAAAAGAGCGGACATTTTGAAAAAAAATATTTTCCACTTTCTGTTTTAAAAGAAATCCAATAAAATCTAATTTTGTCATAAATTTAAGCCAACATGTATTCTGCTACATGTCTTTGGTAAAAAAAATCCTGTTAAGTGTATAAAAATTGCTTTGTGTGATCACGGACAAATGTGCGCAGATGATCACGGACATGAGTGTGCAGATGATCATTCAGACATATGATTTTACTGTTACATATGTGGGGGACAAGAGTTTTTACTGTGTAGGGACATGTATGTGGGGACAGTGTTTTGGGGACACTATTTTGGGGACAGGGACATTGTGTGTTTACATTGTGTGGGGACACTGGGCCGGTGATCAGTGTGTAAAAAGCTGTAAAAAACAGCTCATACTCACTGATCACCGGCTGGCTGCAGCGATCTGCTCTCCTCTCCTCTCTCCTCTCCTGACAACTTCCGTGTGCGGAGAGGAGAGCCGATCGCCTAGCAACCAGCACTCTATTTACATCACATGACGGCTGTGTCCAATCATGTGATCAGGAGGGCCAATCACAGGACCCTCCTGATGATCGGCGATGCGACGTGTCCGGGTGACACGAGTGCATCGGGATAACGCCGCTGTGCAGGCACACGCGATCCCCCTCCTTCTAGGGGACGTTCCTGAATGTCCACTCAGAAGAAGGAAGCACCCACCCAGCCGTATATGTGCAGTGGCCTGGTGGGAGGTGGTTAAGAAGAAGTACAGATTATTATAGAAAACATGCTGGTATTTGTGGTGTCTACAGTTTGTCTTTAACTTAGCTAATTGTGAGAGTGTGTGTGAAATACATGCAACATATGTTGTGTCGTCTGATTTAACTTTCTGATGTTTGTTGTCTCAGCTGCTGACAGCCCACTGACAAATAGAGAGAAAACAAACAGGAAGCAGGCGCCTCTTCATTAAGACTGTATAGTTTTAATAGACAAAGTGCATTAAAAACACTCATATTTAGGTTTAATTACTCAGGCACAGGTTAGTCCAGTTACACCAATCTCCGTCACAGCTTCCAGCAGAGTTGGTCACGTTCTGTGAATCCTTCTCATGGCCGGCGTTCTGACCAGCAGGAATCTTCCAGCATGTGTGCAGAGTCCAAACCGAGGCTTGGAGAGCAGCTGGTGGATTACAGGGAAGTCCAAAGTGAGGCTTGGAGAGCAGCTGGTCGATTACAGAGAAGCACTGGAACACAGCATGTGGCATGATGGCATCACAGACAAAATCACAATGCGTTTCTAAGCATGCACACTAGGGAAATGTCTATAGTGCGCGCTCCTTTCTCAAACTGAATTGTATAGGCTGTGAACAGCCCCAGACATTTTTCTGAACATCACAACAAGTCCACAGAGGGCTTGGAAGTCTGGGTCATAGAACAAATCCTGAAAGATCTTTCTGAGGCCGAAAGATTCCATAGGCTTTGTGAGCATGAGACATATTGGATATATTCACTAGATACTTTAAACCCTGGAGGAATTAACAAAGAATTAGAAATATCCACTATATTATAAAATGATGTCTAACCATACGTTTTCCCCACCCCTCCTCCTTTTTTCAGGTGATGTTCTATATGTGATGTCACACACAAAACATATAT
Source organism: Aquarana catesbeiana (assembly GCF_042186555.1). Classification (NCBI taxonomy): domain Eukaryota; kingdom Metazoa; phylum Chordata; class Amphibia; order Anura; family Ranidae; genus Aquarana; species Aquarana catesbeiana. The sequence goes on along the minus strand of NC_133334.1, from coordinate 105,697,976 downwards.
ATCAGATAACAGGGGTGGTGGGCCTCTTCATTTCATAGTAAGTAAGCTTGAAAGAAAAATGGATTATTTATCCGTACCCTACCCAAAATAATAACCAAACCCCCCCCCCCTTTTTTTCTCCCACTCCCCCACCCTCTTCATTCCTCCATTTGTCCCCTTCTCTCTCCCCCCCTCTTCTTTTACTGTATCCACTACTTATTTACTAATAATGATCTTTAAATCATCCTTTATTGGTAGTTTTTATCAGATACAATACCCATGATTGTCTATATTTACATGCACATACGTTTATGTATGTTTTCTTGAGGTATATTTTTCAAGAGATTTTTTGGAAATGTTTTTTTTTTTGTTAAATATTTTTAAAATATATTTTTATTGGTGTAGTTATGGGTATATGTATCTATTTCTCCTCCCTTTGGATAAATAATGGGAGGTAAATGTGAGTATATGCATGTGTACGTGTGCGTATGCACATATATACATTTATATCCTATGTAGATTAAGAACATATATATAATTTTATAAAATAATATCATACCCACAATGAGATTGATCCTTCCTAATTTTAATATATATTACGAATATGTTTTATCATATGGGTATACTTTAGCATCTTGTTTTTTGCCCATTAAAACCACGCTTATAGTAATACCTATCTAAAATTATCCCATCTATTCAATAATCCATAGTACATACACAATTGATTTAATTAAATTAATTTAATACTGTATAGTATGGTTTTCTGTTTTTAAAGTCTTTAAAAACATAACCTCATAGTGTGTTTCTTTTTTATTTAAGAATATGTAAGCCTCTATTTGTACTTATAGAGCGCTATTTCCATTTTCCCCAGCACCACCAAGGCACATAAAAAGGCTGTTCACAGCCTATACAATTCAGCTTGAGAAAGGAGTGTGCACTACAGACATTCCCCTAGTGAGCATGCTTGGAAACGGGTTGCGATTTTGTTTGTGACGCCATCACACCACATGCTGTGTTCCAGTGCTTCCCTGTAATCCACCAGCTGCTCTGCAAGCCTTACTTTGGACTTCCCTGTAATCCACCAGCTGCTCTCCAAGCCTCACTTTGGACTCTGCACACATTCTGGAAGATTCCTGCTGGTCAGGACGCCAGCCATGAGAAGAATTCACAGGACGTGACCCGCTCTGCTGGAAGCTGTGACGGAGATTGGTGTAACCGGACTAACCTGTGCCTGAGTAATGAAACCTAATTTTGAGTGTTTTTAATGCACTCTGTCTATTAAAACTATACAGTCTTAACTAAGAGATGCCTGCTTCCTGTTTGTTTTCTCTCTACATGTTTGGAGTCTGCTTCGGCTCCCCCTGCAAGGCTGCCCTGTCTGCATAGACTGTTTCCTCGCACAGAGCTTAACAGCTCAAAGGACAATTGTATGGACCCTAATCTCATGCAATATACTATAACCTGCGCCACTATCCATTGTATTTCTTAGCCCACTGTCAAATCACCCCCCTTCTTTCCAGCCAGGTCTGTGAGAGTGTAAAGAGGACTGTATTGACATGCAAATTAACTGAGCCAAGTTCAATCTTAAAAGGGAAATCTCTGTAATAGTGAATTGAGATGTGTATTTACTATAATGTGTTTGTTTTCCAGAGAGACCGTTCTGAAGAGAGGTGAGGTATTATAATTTGCAAATAAATGGTACCGCTAAAAGGTTTATTACATAGTTACATAGTTGGTGAGATTGAAAAAAGACACAAAGTCCATCAAGTCCAACCTGTGTGTGTGTATTTATGTCAGTATTACATTGTATATCCCTGTATATTATGGTCGCTCAGGTGCCTAACAGTTCTTTTAAATGATCTACAGTATGCTCCCTGCTGAAACCGCTGCCCGTGGAAGAGAATTACACATCCTTACCACTCTTACCGTAAACAACACTCTATGCAGTTTAAGGTTAAACCGTTTCTCTTCTAATTTTAGTGAATGGCCGCATGTCTTTTTAAATTCCCTCTCAAGCATCTCATCTCCAGAGAGTATAAGTTCAGTGCTTACAGTCTTTTCCTGTAGCTGAGATCCTCCAGTCCCTTAATTAGCTTTGTTGCCCTACTCTGGACTTCCTCCAGTTCCAGCACATCCTTCCTGAGGACTGGTGCCCAGAACTGGATGGGATACTCCAGGTGCGGCCGGACCAGAGTCTTGTAGAGTGGGAGAATGATCGTTTTATCTCTGGAGTTAATCCCCTTTTTAATACATGCTAAAATTCTGTTGCAGTTTAAGGTTAAACCGTTTCTCTTCTAATTTTAGTGAATGGCCGCATGTCTTTTTAAATTCCCTCTTAAGCATCTCATCTCCAGAGAGTATAAGTTCAGTGCTTACAGTCTTTTCCTGTAGCTGAGATCCTCCAGTCCCTTAATTAGCTTTGTTGCCCTACTCTGGACTTCCTCCAGTTCCAGCACATCCTTCCTGAGGACTGGTGCCCAGAACTGGATGAGATACTCCAGGTGCGGCCGGACCAGAGTCTTGTAGAGTGGGAGAATGATCGTTTTATCTCTGGAGTTAATCCCCTTTTTAATACATGCTAAAATTCTGTTGGCTTTGCTTGCAGCAGCTTGGCATTGCATGTCATTGCAGAGCCTGTCAGCTACTAGGACCCCCCGGTCCTTTTCCATCCTAGATTCCCCCAGAGGTTCTCCCCCTAGTGTATAGATTGCATTCATGTTTTTGCTACCCATATGCATTATTTTACATTTTTCTACATTGAACCTCATTTGCCATGTACTTGCCCACCCCATCAATTTGTTCAGATCTTCTTGCAAGGTTTCCACATCCTGTGGAGAAATAATTGCCCTGCTTAGTTTAGTATTGTCCGCAAATACTGAGATTGATCTGCTTATCCCATCCTCCAGGTTGTTTATGAATAAATTAAATAGGATTGGTCCCAGGACAGAACCCCGAGAGACCCCACATTCCACACCGGACCAATCCGAGTACTCCTATTTATCATCACCCTCTGAACTCGCCCCTGTAGCCAATTTTAAATCTATGTACTCATCCTTTGGTCCATGCTGACAGACCTTAGTTTGTACAGTAAACGTTTATGGGGAACTGTATCAAATGCCTTTGCAAAATCCAGATACAGCACGTCTACGGGCCTAGATGGCAGCTCACCTCCTCATAGAAAGTTAATAGATTGGTTTGGCAAGAACAATTCTTCATGAATCCATGCTGAATACTGCTAATGATACGGTTCTCATTACAAAAATCTTGTATATAGTCCCTTATTATCCCCTTTAAGAGTTTGCAAACTATTGACATTAGGCTAACTGGTCTGTAATTTCCTGAGATATATCTTGGTCCTTTTTTAAATATTGGTGCTACATTGACTTTTCTTCAATCTTTGGTACCATACCAGTCAGTAGACTTACGAGCTGCTCATTTTTTCACCATGGTGAATAATAATTTTTTTTGGGGGGGGGGGGATTAATGGTATAACATAAACCAAAATCCACGTGGTAATAATTAAGTTGAGCTCAACAACTTTTGGTATTTGAAAAAAGTGCACTGTTCCAAAACAAATAAGAAAAATGGTCAAGGACTTTCTTTATGAAATGTTACAGAATCTCACAAAAGTGAGTACACCCCTCCCATTTTTGTAAATATTTTATTCTATCTTTTGATGTGACAACACTGAAGAAATGACACTTTGCTACAATGTAAAGTAGTGAGTGTGCAGCTTGTATAACAGTGTAAATTTGCTGTCCCCTCAAAATAACTCAGCACTCAGCCATTAATATCTAAACCATTGGCAACAAAAGTGAGTACACCCATAAGTGAAAATGTTTAAATTGGGCCCAATTAGCCATTTTCCCTCCCCGGTGTCATGTGACTTATTAGTGTTACAAGGTCTCAAGTGTGAATGGGGAACACATGTGTTAAATTTGGTGTTATCGCTCTCATTCTCTCATACTGGTCACTGGAAGTTCAACATGGCACCTCATGGCAAAGAACTCTCTGAGGATCTGAAAAAAAGAATTGTTGCTCTACAGAAAGATGGCCTAGGCTATAAAAAGATTGTCAAGACCCTAAAACTGAGCTGCAGCACGGTGGCCAAGACCATATAGCGGTTTAACAGGACAGGTTCCACTCAGAACAGGCCTCGCCATTTTCGACCAAAGAAGTTGAGTGCAAGTGCTCAGCGTCATATCCAGAGGTTGTCTTTGGGAAATAGATGTATGAGTGCTGCCAGCATTGCTGCAGAGGTTGAAGGGGTGGGGGGTCAGCCTGTCAGTGTTTAAACTATACGCCACACACTTCATCAAATTGGTCTGCATGGCTGTCGTCCCAGAAGGAAGCCTCTTCTAAAGATGATGCACAAGAAAGCCCACAGTTTGCAGAAGACAAGCAGACTAAGGACATGGATTACTGGAACCATGTCCTGTAGTCCGATGAGACCAAGATAAACTTATTTGGTTCAGATGGTGTCAAGCGTGTGTGGCGACAACCAGGTGAGGAGTACAAGTGTCTCTTGCCTACAGTCAAGAATGGTGGTGGGAGTGTCAGGGTCTGGGGCTGCATGAGTGCTGCCAGCACTGGGGAGCTACAGATCATTGAGGGAACCATGAATGTCAACATGTACTACAACATACTGAAGCAGAGCATGATGCCTTCCCTTTGGAGACTGGCAGCAGGGCAGGGGTCCAACATGATAACGACCCCAAACACACCTCCAAGATGACCACTGCCTTGCTAACGAAGCTGAGGGTAAAGATGATGGACTGGCCAAACATGTCTCCAGACCTAAACCCTATTGTGCATCTGTGAGGCATTCTCAAACGGAAGGTTGAGGAGCGCAAGGTCTCTAACATCCACCAGCTCCCTGATGTTGTCATGGAGGAGTGGAAAAGGACTCCAGTGGCAACCTGTGAAGCTCTGGTGAACTCCATGCCCAAGAGGGTTAAGGCAGTGCTGGAAAATAATGGTGGTCACATAAAATATTGACACTTTGGGCCCAACTTGGACATTTTCACTTAAGGGTGTACTCATTTTTGTTGCCAGCGGTTTAGACATCAGTGGCTGTGTGTTGAGTTATTTTGAGGGGACAGCAAATTTACACTGTTATACAAGCTGTTCACTCACTACTTTACATTGTAGCAAAGTGTCATTTCTTCAGTGTTGTCACAAAAATGTGAGGGGTGTACTCACTTTTGTGAGATACTGTATGTAATGTATGCTTGTGTGTTTCGTATGCTATGTTTTGTTACATGTACCTAACCATCAGTTATTTTTTCTAGGAGAAAAATTGATTATTCATTACTAAATTTTATTGGTGTTTTATCCCTCAGATTCGATAAATGGGTTTCATGGCCTTCAGAACAAAATGAGATCACAGCCTCTATAGACACCTTTATACAAAATCGTTTTTCTATGTTCTGGTTTGTCTGGTTCAGCATGTAAATGTTTCAGGTTTACAAAACCATTATTTAGTGGGTGCTTCGGTTTGTCAGTCCATGTGGCTGTATTTGGTCTACTTTGTGTGTGTAACACTATGGAGCTGGAGATACTCAGGAACACATTGGGAGGTCTTGTGCTACATGTCGATGAAGGGGCTGGGAAATCCAACATGCTCTGTCCAGGTTCAATGAGAGGTGCTCCAGGACCCCGGAGAAGTGTTTGCTTCTTTCTCAGTGGAACAATTTCCACTTTGCAAAGACTGGCAGGTGGGGAGTAGTATCCAAGTTTACTATGAGTCATATGGATTGGTGGATGACTCTGTTTCGTGGTTGTTAAAACCTAACTTGCACTGTTCTCATCTCTGATTGCAGGGACTGAACATCGTGCATACTGTATCTGAGGTGGGATCTGTATTTGCATCTACATTAGAATGCCTCTCCCCAGTGCCTTTTTATCTCTTCTTTTTTCTCTCTTCTGGGTTTTTTTTTCATATACCTGAATTGTCATTTTCATACCTTTTTTTATTTAATGTTTTTTTTTAATTTTATGGTATTTTCTCTTATGTATATGAGCATGGATATATGCACGTGTGTGTACATATGCAAGTGTGTACATATATGTGCATATCATCACCACAAGGTGTGTGTGATAAAAATTTAGTGGCATACAAATGGATCACCCAGCATGTATTGCATCCGATTCTCCTTTTTTTGTTAATTGCCTGAGGTCAATTAAAGCAATTAATGGTTGGAGCCTATGATCTTTAGAGCTATTATTTATTTTGAAGTTTTATGTCTGTAATGTGGTTATGACTAAGGCCTTATAGGCTGAAATGTGTCAACTGATTTCATCTGTGTTTGTTCACTGTGGCTTGTCAATAAAAACAAATATTTTTTTAAAGAGCAACAACCAGAGTGCGGATCATTTTTCCTACATTGTTTTACTCAGCCAACGACTGTTGATCAAGCACCTGGGAGCTCTGCTATTTATGTGTTGTATGAGTAGTAGCACTGACTTTTCTGTTTATACTTTGAACATCGTGTATATACCTCAGTCGATTTGGGTACTATTCTATCAGACTCTTCTGTGTTACACCCTAGAGTCCATCATGTTCTGATGGATTATGAGACTGGACAACCTCAGATGACTGATACTGATGAGTGCTGGAGAAAGGAAGGAGTTGTGCTATGCCAAGGGGAAACAGGACAGAATCATGAGATGGTCATGTCTAATGGATGCCGAGGCATTGTCCAACCTGTCCTAAACAAAGTTAAAAATACTTGAGACCAGGGTACTGGTGCTGGTATCACTTGTCTAGTGATGCACTGTATTCAGCATCAGGTTAAATTGTACTCAGTGCAGTAAACTAACTCAGGGAATCTATTGTACATCTTTTCTTGTCCTTGGCATGGATATAGCAGGAACACCAGGACATACCCCTATTACCCCCAAGAAAAGGCTTTATATTCTCTTGCACCTACTGAAACTTCCTTTTGGATTTAGGGAGGAGTTAAAAGTTTAGTAGTTAGACTTTGGGCACCAGGAATTAGAGCACCAAAAGTTTGTGCAGGGCATTAATAGAAGGGCCCTGCTCAAGGGGTTTATAATCTAAGGGGAGGGGGTGGTACAAAAAGTAAAAGCTGCAGGGAATGATCTGACGGAGCTGGCTGAGGTAAAGTTTTAGGTGGAGGCAGAGTAGGCTTCCCTAAATAAATGAGTTTTTGGGCATCACTTAGTGGTGAAAAGGATAGGACCTGGCTGGACATACTGGGGTAGGGAGTTCTAGAGGTTCTGGAGCAGTCCTGATATTGAGCATGGGAGGAGGTAACAAGGGAGCTGGAGATCAGTATGTCTTAGGAGCGGAGTGGATGATTTGGGTGATATCTTGGGATAAAAATAGACTAATCCAAGTATCACATGAATTAGACGAAGATGCTAAGGTTTCTGGGTAGGAAAGTTCATTCAGGTTCAGTACTAGGGCCCCAGCTTTCCTAAACTCCCCCCTGTGGCTGTCTTGATTTGGGTAACTATTGAGAGAATGATGTAAAGTAATGTGCCCTAAAGCAATATAAAGTTAGAGAATTTTTGATTTTTGTTTTGTTTTAGGGAGAAGCCTCTAAATTGGAGTAATAAAGTGCAGTCGGGTTTGACTAAGCTCTAAACTTTAGTTGAACCCGACTGTTTTTTGGCAACAGTTGTTTTCTTCTCACCTTTTTAATATTTTTTTGTACCTGACTTGCAAATTTATAGTGACAGTGATCCTGTTCACCTGTTGATCACTAATGTTGGAGAGGAGTTATCTATTTTTATTGTTTTCCCTCTTTATTTTTATTTTTTTGCTGCAATGTATTATTTTTCAGGGCAATTTTTATTCATTTTTCAGGACAGTTATGTATTTGTTTTTATGAATACAGATTAGACATGTGAGCCGTCAATAAATGTGTTTCGTTTCGTTCCGTTTCGTATTAGGGTTAATTCGTATTTTGTAATTAGTGTCCGAAATTTCATACGAAATACGAATTTTCGCTAGGTTCGTTAACTTTTCATAACAATTACGAATGTTCGTTATGATGAATTTATCATTATGAGGGGCTCCCACCATCCCTGTGCTGTGCTGACTTCCTAATTTTCGATTCGTACGAAACTAATTGCACATGTCTAATACAGATTCAATTGTGTGACATAAAGTGAAATGTGTGTGGTAAATGGTCTTGTTTGAAGCAACAATAAACCTGTATGTTTTTAATAGTTTGCTTATTTTTTTACTCTTCTTTCTCTTTTTTACTTTCTTTGTTTCATATTCTTATCTTTAACCTCCCTGGCAGTATGATTATTTCAGATTTTTGATGCTCAAAGCTGTACAGTGTTTTGCATGGAAATTTGGCATTTTATATTGTAGGCCTGTAATTCTTAATAATAACACGCTTAAATCTGTCCAAACAAGAGTCTAGTAGACATCCCGGGTATGATAAAGTTTGAAACACGAAATCATAAATTATAATATAATAAATAACTATAAATAATTATAACAAATAATAATAAACATTATTCAATAATGTAATCAAATCAAAAACACTGAAATTTGCAGAATTGTCGCTGTTGTCACTTTCAGTGTTTGATGGATTTCCCCACGAATCACTATCGCTCAATTCTGCAAGTGATTCTAATTTATTATTGCTGTTTTCTAGCTGGTCTAAAACCGCTCTTGACGTAAAGGGACACTTTTTGGTTGCTATGGACAATCTCCAGTTTCCAGGCAGAAAGAACAGTATTTATAATATAAAACTGCATGCAGGGCACTGGACAAAAGGGATGTGAAATCATTTGATACAGTAATGTAATCTGTAAGATCACAGTGTACTGTATGCGTATTCTGTCTTACTTTTTTAATTTGGCGCCGGGCTCCATCCCGTGCATCGTGACGCTCGCAGGGAACGGAGCCCGGCACTGTGATAGATCCGGTGGAGCACACGGATCGTACACACAGCGGGGAGACATCGCAGGATCCAGGGGACAAGGTAAGTAACTTTGCCTGGATTCTGCGATGCAATCCCGAGTGTGGCTCGGAGTTACCACTTTTGGTACTGAAATTTCACCCCGAGCCACACACATCTCTATTACAGCGTTTGGAAGCATCTCATAGTTCATATCAACAGAGATGTGCCTTGGGTAGGTATAGATTTGGGAATAAATGTGGGAGATTGTTAGCACATACACTGCATCCCCGTCCTTCCCAGACTTTTATATCTAGTATTAGGAAGTCATCGGGTGAAACTACTTCAGATCCATAATCTCTCCAACAAACATTTAGGGAATATTTTTCAGCCCTTTATAACCTGGCTCCACATCATCTTTGGAGGACATGGGATCTAGAACTTGCCGCATTAAAGACTATGTGCAGGAAACTGCTATTCCAACATTAGATAATGATAAAAGGAGATCCTTGGATTGTCCTTTTCAAAATGAGGAATTATTAAGTGCAATTGCTGATATCCCATCAGGTAAGAGTTCTGGCCCAGATGGATTTACCCCAAAATTCTATAAAACATATAAAGGATATCTATCTCCATTCATGCTTCAAGTGTTTAACTCTATCCCTTCTATTAATCCATTTCCAACTCAGACACTGGAAGCCCATATCACTTTGATCCCTAAACCAGAAAAGGATTTAACATTATGCTCTAGCTATCGTCCGATATCCTTAATTGGGTAGACATAAAAATTTACGCTAAATTGATTGTGTCACGTCTTCATCCTCTTCTTCCAAACCTGGTACATACAGACCAGGCCGGATTTGTCCAAGGAAGAGAAGCACGTGACAATACTATAAAAACTTTCCTACTTATGAGCCATGCCCAAGCAGCTAAAATACCAGTATGCCTTCTTTCGGTTGACGCGGAGAAGGCATTTGATCAGGTCGGGTGGCCTTTTCTTAAGCATTTGTTGCTGCAAGTAGGGATGGGTTCAAATTTGCTTAATAAGATCTTGGCATTATATACTAAACCGGAGGCCAGAATAAGGATTAGTGGATCATTGACTACAAGTTTTCCTATACAAAATGTTACTCGCCAGGGATACCCACTATCTCCTTTGCTTTATGTCCTAGTAATGGAGCATTTAGCAATAGCAATTAGGCAGAATCTTTCTATCACTGGCATACAAATTGATCAACAGGAAATACAATTAGCTTTGTTTGCTGATGATCTGTTACTCTATGTCACCAATCCACAAGTTTCTATGCCTTCTAATCTATCAGAATTTCAGCATTTTGGAGCCTTGAGTAATTTTAAAGTAAATGTATCAAAATCGGAAATTCTTAATTTGTCACTTACATCACAACAAGTCACGGTGCTGAGGAATAATTTTTCGTTTAAAATCTGTTCCTCTGCACTAAAATACCTAGGTATTAATATTCCTCCTAATCCGGTTCATCTATACTCAACAAATTACATCCCTCTTGTGCAACGTACTCTATGTGATTCTAATTTATATCCGTGGTTCGGGGGGATCAATATATTGAAATGGACATCTTTTTCAAACTATCCCTGTTTTTGTCCCTTGATCTTTTTTTCAACTTTATAATCTGCTTTTACAATCTGGGGGCATAAGAGACCTAGACTACATAAGAAAATTCTAACATTACCTAAAATGAAAGGAGGAGCGGGTACACAGGATTTATACTATTACTATGTTGTGGCAGTCCTGACCAGGTTAGTGAACCGGTTTCTGATACTAAAGAATGGGTATTAATAGAACAGTGGTTTAATCAATTTGATCTTCAGGCACTCCCTTGGAAAGATTGATCTTCTCGTGATAATCATTGAGACTCACCCTTTGCCCTACCCCTTCTTACATCTCATCTATTGAATATCTGGGATAAACGGCCTTGTGGCTAGGGCTTACGTCACAAGTAGGACCTATGACACCCCTATTCGGTAATCCTCAATTCCCACTGGCAATGGACCAGATAAATTTACTTGCACGGAATAAGGAGAGTGAGCCAGGTTCCCTGCCAGGGAACACTTCCGCCCCCACTAAATGTATTCCCTACGCAGCAGCCCTCATTTATGCAATGGTTGGAATATCAGAAACTACTGTCATTTTGGTCCTCCGCTCCCATTAACAAATCCTTTTATAGAGATCTAAACCTGTTTGAGTCCCTTCTGTTGCAAGATTCTAAACCAAAGCATGTCCTATCAACAATATATAATATTCTTATTATAAAAAAACATTCTGAGCTCCCAGAATATACAGTGCCTTACAAAAGTATTCACCCCCTTTGCTTTTTACCTATTTTGTTACATTACAGCCTTTAGTTCAATGTTTTTTTTTTTAATCTGAATTATATGTGATGGATCAGAACACAATAGTCTAAGTTGGTGAAGTAAAATTAGAAAAATATATACATAAAACTATTTTTCAGAAATATAGAATTGATAATTGGCATGTGCGTATGTATTCACCCCCTTTATTATGAAGCCCATAAAAAGCTTTGCAATTGGTGCAACCAATTACCTTCAAAAGTCACATAATTAGTGAAATGATGTCCACCTGTGTGCAATATGTCACATGATCTGTCATTACATTACACCTTTTTGAAAGGCCCCAGAGGCTGCAACACCTAAGCAAGAGGCGCCACAAACCAAACACTGCCATGAAGACCAAGGAACTCTCCAAACAAGTAAGGGACAATGTTGTTGAGAAGTCAGGGTTAGGTTATAAAAAAAATGTCCAAATCCTTGATGATCCCTAGGAGCACCATCAAATCTATCATAAGCAAATGGAAAGACTATGGCACAACAGCAAACCTGCCAAGAGACGGCCGCACACCAAAACTCATGGACCGGGCAAGGAGGGCATTAATCAGAGAGGCAGCACAGAGACCTAAGGTAACCCTGGAGGAGCTGCACAGTTCCACAGCAGAGACTGGAGTATCTGTACATAGGATGACAATAACCCGTACGCTCCATGGAGTTGTGCTTTATGGCAGATTGGTCAGAAGAAAGCCATTACTTTCAGCAAAAAACAAAATGGCACATTTTGATTTTGTGAAAAGGCATGTGGGAGACCCCCAAAATGTATGGAGGAAGGTGCTCTGGTCTGATGAAACTAAAATTGAACTTCTTGGGCATCAAAGAAACCGCTATGTCTGGTGCAAACCCAAAACATCACATCACCCAAAGAACACCATCCGCACAGTGAAACATGGTGGCGGAAGCTTAATGCTGTGGGGATGTTTTTCAGCAGTCGGGACTAGGAAACTGGTCAGAGTTGAGGGAAAGATGGATGGTGCTAAATACAGGAATATTCTTGAGCAAAACCTGTACCGCTCTGTGTGTGATTTGAGGCTAGGATGGAGGTTCACCTTCCAGCAGGACAATGACCCCAAACACACTGCTAAAGCAACACTTGAGTAGTATAAGGGGAAACATGTAAATGTTTTGGAATGCCTTAGTCAAAGTCCAAACCTCAATCCAATAGAAAATCTGTGATCAGACTTAAAGATTGCTGTTCACAAGCGCAAACCATCCAACTTCAAGGAGCTGGAGCAGTTTTGCAAAGAGGAATGGGCAAAAATCCCAGCGGTAGGATGTGGCAGGGTCATAGAGACTTATCCAAAGCGACTTGGAGCTCTGATAGCCGCAAAAGGTGGCTCTACAAATTATTGACTTTAGGGCAGTGATGGCGAACCTTGGCACCCCAGATGTTTTGGAACTACATTTCCCATGATGCTCAACTACACTGCAGAGTGCATGAGCATCATGGGAAATGTAGTTATAAAACATCTGGGGTGCCAAGGTTCGCCATCACTGCTTTAGGGGAATGAATAGTTATGTACATTGACTTTTTCTGTTATTTTGTCCTATTTGTTGTTTGCTTCACAATAAAAAAAAAAAAAACATCTTCAAAGTTGTGGGCATGTTCTGTAAATTAAATGATGCAAATCCTCAAACAATCCATGTTAATTCCAGGTTGTGAGGCAACAAAACACGAAAAACGCTAAAGGGGTGAATACTTTTTCAAGGCACTATACAAATGAGTACGTGATCTCAATGTTCAAATTGAAGCTGAAGACTGGGAGAAGTCATTCACCTTTACACATTGCTTGTCATCAGCAACTAAAGCCCAAGAGACGAGTTACAAGCTCCTCTCCCGTTGGTATCGGAGTCCAACGTCCCTTCAGCGTATATACCCAGATGCATCTGACATATGTTGACGGTGTCACTCTGCCAAGGGTTTGCTGCTACACATTTGGTGGGAATGCCCTCAAATTCAGAACTTTTTGGGATAGGATTATGCAGCTATGTACTACAGTTACAGGGGGGTTAGTCCCCAATACGCCTCAAATTACCCTGCTCTCCATTCTACCAGGCTCATATAAAAATATTAAAAAGAGTCTTCTCAGACATTGGTTGATAGTGGCAAGATTGGTCATTCTGCGGCACTGGCGGTCAATACAATCCCCATCGGTGAATGAATAGGTTATAGAAATGGACTACAATGAGAGGACGGAGACCCTGTTAGCACATGATTTGGATACATATGAAAAATGCTGTCAGTTATGGGCCCCCTGGAGGGCTTTGAGGGAATCAACAAGAGATTAGAAGGCTTTAAAGTGATTGTAAAGGTAAATTAAAAAAAAAAAATAACAAACATATCATACTTACCTCCACTGTGCAGCTCATTTTGCACAGAGTGGCCCTGAACCTGCTCTTCTGGGGTCCCCTGGCAATTCTCCTGGCTCCTCCCCACATCTGATAACCCCCTATGAGAAGCGCTTCCCCGAGGGGGTTACCTTGCAGGCGCGCTCCCGAGTCCACCATTTGGCATCCATAACGGGCGAATGCAGGACTCGGCCCCGCCCCCGACCCTCACGCCAATGGCTGCGCTGCTATCAATCTATCTAATCAAGAGCCGAGAACCCTGGGCAGAGAGACAGCTCATCCCCAAGGGGTCAAGTTCGAGGGTTCAGGTAAGTAAAATGGGGGGGCAGTCACCGACAGGTGTTTTTTCATCTTAATGCATGCTATGCAAAAAAACACGAAGGTTTACAACCCCTTTAAGGGAAATAGAGTAAGGACTTTTGTTGCCTTTCTCCCCCAATTTTTTATTTTTATTTTATGATGTTGGTTTGTGCAATGTTTTGTAATATGTTTGATGGTATGATTATGCCATCTATGTATAAATTTGTGTTTGTACAATAATTTTCAATAAATTTAGATTGAATATAATTACTTTAAGTGACGTCACCAGTTCATTAGCTGATAATTTTCTTTTATATCTTTAAAAGTAAATGTATTCATCTTCTGTAACTTTTGTTTGAATATCAGAGATGAGCTGTGAATTGTAAGGCTTTGGCATTCCTGTCAGACTCAGCATTATAAGCTTGTTGGTCCCCACCGGTCTCTTAATGGTTTCCTGAGACATATGAGTACCATATTTCACAACCGTTGAAACTATGGTACCCCTGGACATCCAGGTCTTATGTCTTATTGTAATTTTAGATCCCTCAGTCTGCCTACTGTTTTTACCTGAGCCCCGTGAGCAGGTGTGGTGAACCCAGGGTCTGCAATAGCATGCAGCATTGACTATGCCTACCTTCAGGGGCTCTGGTAGATACTGGCTTTTGCTCAGACTCTACATTCTGTGGGGATCCCACTTTACCCGTCCACATTATAACCCTAAAGAGTATTTAGTCCTTATGGCGAAACCACTGCCCCTGTCTGGAATTCCTCCAATAACTGTACATTGACATTCTGTCTTTTCTTTTTGTATTCATGCATGACTGTCTGGAGGCCCTCCCTACCACCACCTGAAGCAACAACCACCACACCATAGGGTGAGACAAAGGTGCAACAACTGGACTTTCCTTAACCATGTTGAAAAGGGCCATCCCGCAGTCCGATCCAATCTTTGCAAACATCACACAGTGTCAGAGAGCGTACCTCGGCGGGCAGGGTGCTCGCGGCGGTGTGCGTCGGCGCGCGTTGGCGCGCGCGTTCCTGTAGACCTCGCGGTGCGCGTTCCTCGCGGTGCTGGTGTGTGTGTCCGGGGTCGGCCTGTTGTGCACGCCGGTGTGCGGGGGCGCGCGCGCGGGCGTTGGCGGGTGCGCGCGCCTGTGTGTGCTGGTGCGCGCGCGTGCACATCGTTTGGCGCCAAACGGTCCATTTAAGCCGGCGTCCCTCTGTGATCAGTGCTGCCTGATCAACAGCTTAGCGTCCTAGTGCCCGACCTTGTATCTGAACTGTTCCTGATTACCTGACGACCCGGCCTTGTCTCCTGGACCTCCCCCCGAACTCTGCCTGTACCTGACATCTGCCTGTTTGACCATCCGTTTGCCTGCTCCACTGTACCTCTGCTACCTGTCTGTTACCGAACCCGGCCTGCCTCCTGACCATCCGTTTGCCTGCTCCATTGTACCTCTGCTGCCTGTCTGTTAACGAACCCAGCCTGCTTCCTGACAATCCTGCTCAGCCTTGCTGCCTGTGCTCCAGCCAGCTCCAGCCATCTCACCTGTTAAGCCTGCAGTATCTGGACTGTTGCATATAGGCTCTCATACCATTCCGTACTCCTGTGCCTCCTGTTTGCTTTACCAGGGGCCGCGAGTCGGACGCGTAAGGGAGCCTACCTTCTGCCCAAGCGGACTCACCGGTCTGGTAAGTAGGAGCCTGACAGTATCAGGCAGCCATGACCGAGTCCGGGCAGGGGGCTTCCCCCATGGATGAGCTCTGCAGACATCTGGCGGGTCTAACCCAAGCGGTAAAAAGCTTACAAGAGGGATATTCAAGACTGGAAGAGCGTGTAAAGGCCCTATCTGTACCCTCCGGCCCACAGGGGTCCGCAGCCGCAACCTCAGCACCCTCCGTAGTCATGTTACCTCCAGAGCCAAAAGTACCAGTACCAGAAAGGTTTTTTGGAGACCGAAGTAGATATCGTGCTTTCCGGAATGCATGTAATCTATACTTTGCCCTTCAGCCACGCACCTTCTCTTTAGAAGCAACTAAGGTGGGCTTCGTTATCTCCTTGTTATCTGGCGAGCCACAAACTTGGGCCCACCGACTTTTGGAGCAAAAATCTGTCGTCTTGGAAAGTTTGGATGCTTTCTTTGGGGCAATGTCTCAACTTTACGAGGATCCCCAGCTAACTGCCACTGCAGAAACCACCTTACACTCCCTTCGTCAAGGCCGTCGAGCGGCAGAGGATTATGCTGTTGAGTTCAGACGCTGGAGCTCTGATACGGCGTGGAACGACGCTGCTCTGCGCCATCAGTTTAGGATGGGTTTGTCAGATCCTCTCAAGGATGAGCTAGCACGGGTTGGGGTACCTCAGACCCTGGAAGAACTAATCAACCTGTCCATTCAAATTGATCGTAGGTTGAGAGAACGACGCACCGAAAGATCCACCAGTACCTATCGTCCCACCTGGATGCTTCCCCAAGTTCCCAATCCTTCCAGTAGGCCTCCTGCTCCACCACCAGTTCCGGCCAGTGATGCACCAGAACCCATGCAGCTAGGTCTGCTTCGTCCCTCCTTGACCCCTGAAGAGAAATTACGCAGACGGGCTCATAACCTTTGTCTCTACTGTGGAGAACCTGGGCACTATGCCAGCATTTGCCCCAACAAGACGCGTAAGTGTCGTTCCGCTATTCGTACCTGTGCCACTATTTTACCCACTCCTGGTACACATCTAACTATCTCTGTCACTTTACAGCTTCCCGGAAAGGCTATCCAAGTTCCAGTCATCATTGACTCAGGAGCCTGCAGTTGTTTTATCGACCTGACCTTTGCTACTCAACATGACATACCTCTCCGACCCAAGACTCAAAGCCTGGCTGTTCATCTTGCAGACGGTTCTGCCCTCCGTTCCGGCCCGGTCACTCAGGAAACCGTCCCCTTAGAAGCTATTATGGGCCCTCAGCACCGGAATATCTCTGTTTGGATGCTATCTCCTCACCTCTTTTCCCAGTCATTTTAGGAATGCCATGGCTGCAGGTTCACAACCCCCAAGTAAACTGGGCTGCTGGAAGCATGGAGTTCCTCTCTGAGTACTGTCGACAACATTGTCTGCAAAGGGCTGACCGTGAGGTTTCCCAACTTCTCTGTTTACATCTTGATGCTAACCTGCTCCAAGCTATTCCCGAGCCCTACCAAGATTTTGCGGATGTATTCAGCAAGAAAGGTGCAGAGATATTACCTCCACACAGGCCCTACGATTGTCCTATAGAGTTGCTACCTGGAACCGAGGTACCCTTCGGTCGGATCTTTCCATTGACTGAGCAGGAGCTGGGCACCCTGAAGCAGTACTTAGATGAAAATTTGAAGAAAAAGTTTATCCGCCCGTCCACTTCCCCGGCCGGTGCAGGTTTATTCTTTGTAGAGAAGAAGGACCATTCCCTTCGACCATGCATCGATTATCGAGAATTAAACAAGATAACGATTAGGAACCGCTACCCGCTTCCATTGGTACCTGAGTTATTCCAAAGGCTGGGAACCGCCAGAATTTTCACAAAATTGGATCTTCGCGGTGCCTATAACCTAATCCGCATCCGAGAGGGAGATGAGTGGAAGACCACTTTTCGCACTCGTTTCGGGCATTTCGAGTATCTTGTTATGCCCTTCGGTCTTTGTAATGCCCCAGCCACTTTCCAACACTTTGTGAACAACATCTTTAGGGAGTTCTTGGACCTCTACGTCATTGTTTACCTGGATGACATTCTCATCTTTTCCTCTTCCTTGGCTGATCATCGCAGGCACGTTCGGAATGTTCTTGCTCGGCTCAGGCAACATGGTCTATACGCTAAACTTGACAAATGTGAATTCAAACTTCAAAGTATCCAATTTCTGGGACTCATTATCTCTGTAGAAGGTATTAAGATGGACCCACAGAAGGTATCCGCCATCTTGGATTGGCCTGCACCTACAGACAAGAAAGGGGTCCAACGCTTCGTTGGATTTTCTAATTTTTATAGGAAGTTCATTAAAGACTTTTCTAAAATCATTGCCCCCATTACGGAACTTACAAAACAGGGAACCCGATTCTGTTGGACGTCCAGGGCACTTTTGGCCTTCGAAAAATTAAAAGGTCTGTTCACATCTGCCTCTATCCTCAAGCACCCTGACCCTGCCTTACCGTTTGTGCTGGAAGTTGATGCTTCGGAGATCGCAGTAGAGGCAGTACTCTCTCAGCGCCAGGGCCCCAAGGCTCTTCTGTTCCCAATAGCATTTTTTTTTCGCAAACTCTCTTTGTCTGAAAGGAATTACGATGTTGGAGATCGGGAACTCTTGGCCATCAAGGCGGCTCTGGAGGAGTGGCGCTATCTTCTGGAGGGTGCTGTACATCCTGTTCTCATCTATACTGATCACAAGAACTTGGAATACCTAAGATCTGCCAAGAGACTTAAACCACGACAGGCTAGATGGGCACTCTTCTTCTCTCGCTTCTCATTTCACATCACTTACAGACCAGGCTCCAAAAATGTGAAACCAGATGCATTGTCACGAATGTTTCATGATTCCAAGGAAATCGCTCCTCCAGACACTATCCTGCCGGCGGGAAATTTCCTACTCCTTCAGGGAGATCTAATTTCCAGAATAAGGCAAGCCTCCTCAGAAATTCCCCAACCTACTGGGACTAGCTTAAGCGATGGGTTGCTCTGGCACGAAGGCAAGATCCTGGTTCCTGAGAAACTTAGGGTGCCGGTACTGGAATTGTGCCACGACCACAAACTGGCTGGTCATTTCGGGGCCCGGAAGACAGTTGAACTGGTGCAACGCACCTTTTGGTGGCCACAATTAATGGAGGATTGTAAGGGATATGTAAGCTCTTGCCACACTTGTGCCCGGAGCAAGAGTAATCGCACAAGGGCCTGGGGTTTGTTGAAACCCTTACCGATTCCTGACAGGCCTTGGAGAATGATTTTGATGGATTTCATCGTAGAACTACCCCCATCTGAAGGTTTCTCGACTATCTTTGTTGTGATTGATAGACTGTCCAAAATGGCACATTTTCTCCCCATGAGGGGTACACCCACGGCCGTAGAAACGGCGAAGATCTTTGTTAAGGAAATAGTGAGATTACATGGGGTACCCGCTAATATTGTGTCAGATCGTGGTGTCCAGTTCACCTCCCGGTTCTGGAAGGCACTGTGTGGTGCTCTTGAAATTGAGCTGGCATTTTCTTCGGCCTATCATCCTCAGACAAACGGCCAGACAGAGAGAACTAACCAGACACTGGAACAATACCTCCGTTGCTTTTCGGCATTTTCGCAAGATGACTGGGTGTCTCTGTTACCAGTCGCTGAATTTTCTTACAACAATTCTCTGCATTCAGCCATCAACCAGACGCCATTCTTTGCCAACTATGGATTCAATCCCTCTTTTCTTCCCAGCTCTATTCCGGAATGTGCCCTTCCAGCAGTGACTGAAACAATGGAGTTCTTCTCCACTAACTGTAAGATCCTGCAGGAGACCATGGCCCAGTCCCAGGCATCTTTTAAGAGGATGTTTGATAAGAAAAGACGTGGGGAACTTATCCTTGAGCCTGGTAACCAAGTATGGCTTTCCACAAGTAACTTAAAGATGGCTTGTCCTTCCAAGAAATTGGGACCTAAGTTTATGGGTCCTTTCCAGGTGAAAAGAAAAGTAAATGATGTTGCGTATGAACTTAACCTGCCGGAGTCTTTTAGAATACACCCGGTTTTTCATGTCTCACTTCTGAAACCAGTTGTTCCTGATTCCTTCTCTGACCGCAATGCCAAGCCACCTGAGTCTATTATGATCAACAATGAGGAGGAATTTGAAATCGAGGCAATCCTGGATTGTAGAAAGAGGCGGAATCAGATCCAGTACCTCATTAAATGGAAAGGGTATGGACCCGAGGACAACTCTTGGGAGCCTGAAAGTAATCTCCATGCTGATGAATTGCTACAAGCCTTCAAGGATTCTCACGCAACCAGGTTGGCTCAGCTGGGCATCCGGAGGCTGCCCTTGAGGAGGGGGCACTGTCAGAGAGCGTACCTCGGCGGGCATTGTGCTCCCGGCGGTGTGCGTCGGTGCGCGTTGGCGCGCGCGTTCCTGTAGACCTCGCGGTGCTGGTGTGTGTGTCCGAGGTCGGCCTGTTGTGCACGCCGGTGTGCGGGGGCGCGCGCGCGGGCGTTGGCGGGTGCGCACGCCTGTGTGTGCTGGTGCGCGCGCGTGCACGTCGTTTGGCGCCAAACGGTCCATTTAAGCCGGCGTCCCTCTGTGATCAGTGCTGCCTGATCAACAGCTTAGCGTCCTAGTGCCTGACCTTGTATCTGAACTGTTCCTGATTACCTGACGACCCGGCCTTGTCTCCTGGACCTCCCCCCGAACTCTGCCTGTACCTGACATCTGCCTGTTTGACCATCCATTTGCCTGCTCCACTGTACCTCTGCTACCTGTCTGTTACCGAACCCGGCCTGCCTCCTGACCATCCGTTTGCCTGCTCCATTGTACCTCTGCTGCCTGTCTGTTAACGAACCCAGCCTGCTTCCTGACAATCCTGCTCAGCCTTGCTGCCTGTGCTCCAGCCAGCTCCAGCCATCTCACCTGTTAAGCCTGCAGTATCTGGACTGTTGCATATAGGCTCTCATACCATTCCGTACTCCTGTGCCTCCTGTTTGCTTTACCAGGGGCCGCGAGTTGGACGCGTAAGGGAGCCTACCTTCTGCCCAAGCGGACTCACCGGTCTGGTAAGTAGGAGCCTGACACACAGCAATCCCAAGTTACGGGACTAAAAGATACCAGGATCCTGCCATCGATGTTCCAAGGCAGAGGGGCGAAGAAACATTGCGGCACAGGCACTCATGGTCTGGATGTGAAGTCTCAGAGGCACCAGAACTTCTTTGATCGCTCAGTCTCAAGTATAACTTGATATGCTCATTGTCACAGACCTAGCCAGAACAGAGGCTGTTGGAGAGGACTGTATGCAAGCCTGTTGCCCACCGATTATGGGCCCTAGCATTTGGGGGAATGGTGCTCTCTGTGAGCTGTATGCCTGGGGACCCTGGGGTTGGTGTTACTTTGGATTCAGCTCCATGTCCCCCCAAAACACACGGACTCTGGAACCCGTTATATGCCTTATTAGAATGATAAGACTGAATTATACTGTTGGGACACATCCTGTGAGGAGATGCTAATGTCATCATCTCCACTCACCTGTCTGATGTCAGCTATAATGGGTTTAATGTAAATAAGTTTAGTCTAGGTTCTAAAGGTATTCAACTCATTGTTGTTTGTTCTAATTAACCCTGTGTTGATGTTTATGGTAATGTGTGTTAATTGAATGAGCTGATCACATTGTCCTCTATACAATGTAGGAGACGGGACGACTCCTATTGGAGCTCATGTTAATTAGGTTAATTAGGTTATGTTTGTATTGTTAATTGTAATTAGCTCCAGCTATTGTGTTTATATTCCTGTGTGAAGCTCGGTGACCACAAGTCTGGGCGAAAGGTCATGTCTCAGCCACCTAGGCTGTATAAAGGATGAGATAATTAGCTCATGTTAATTAGGTTAGCTTTGAGTCAGCCTGGTGTATAAATGTGTGGGTTATCTCAAATAAAAAACAGTTCTGATGTACTCCAAGACTGGTGTTGTCTAGTTCTTGGGGTTCCTATGGCCAGCTCTATGTTCCCGAACTTAGGAAGCGGTATATGACGGAAGCACTCAAGCGGAGTGTGGGGCGTTCCGTGACATTGGTGGCAAGCAGCGGGAAAGCTTCCTACAGTCTGGGACATCCAAACTTCCGTCTGGATCCAAGGTCCATATAGCAGGAGAGGAGAGGTACAGATACCAGCCGCCATGGATGAGGAATTCAGAAGGAGGTTGCGAGAGATGCAGATACAGCACAGAGGACCAGTATCGGAGCAGGTCCTGCTGGGATGGTGTGATTCTATTCGCTGCAAACTCTGGAAGGAAGCGCTAGCCCGTGAGCAGCGACACCAGGGAAAAGTTCTCCCCTCCATCGAGGAAAGGTACTGGTCGCAGTACGGACTGCGGGTGCGGTTTTTGGGAGAAAAACCACACAAGAAGCAGACAGCTGAATTAAGCAGGCTGGTCTGGGCAGAGATAAAGCTGGATGAGAGCTACGGAGCCCTCCGGTGGCATGTATCCCAAGCATGTCCCTGGATAGCGGATGACAGCCCAACGGAAGGCTTAAGCTACGGCGGCTTGGGACTGTTGTTTGTGAAGCTGACAGGGGACCCTAACTTTGGGAGTGATTTGGAGCGGCGGGTGGACGAAATCATGGATTTCAGAGAAGGGCTACTGAACATTTCGGAAGTGCACTGGGCACAGGAAGATTTGGAGTTTCTGGCCGTTCAGGAATGGGAGCTAGAGATCACCTACAGACGGCTGCTAGACATTGCTCAGTGCCAGGGCTGGGCTCCCTTTGCCTGGGACTATCAGGAAATACCAGCTGAAGATCTGGTAACTGAACAGATGGTCCAAGACCTCTGTCCCACACTTTTACCAATTCCAGAGACTGGGGATTTAATAGACGTTTCTGTAGAGGAGGAACCACCTGGCAAACCCCCAGCAGAAGTGCTGGCAACCGGACAGAGGGTCCAAGACCTCTGCCCCACACCTGCAGCAATTGTGGAGGCTCAGGCTGAGAAGATGGCAATCACTTCCCAGCAGCAGATACAGGGGGAGAAGGGAGAGGAGGTGTGTGTTGTTCCTCCCCAACAGTTGGCCAGGGTGGAGGAAGTGGGCTTTCCTCCCCAGCAAAGATCCGTGTACCTGGGAGACAGTACCATCGACATGTCGTCCCAGCAGCCAGATGAGGGAATGGAAAAGGAAGCAGCCGGCTCACCTCCCCAATGGCAGCTACACAGTTTGGGAGTGGAGGAAGCCAGCCTCCTGCCCCAACAGTTAGCCGGAGCAGAGGATGCGGAGTCCCCAGCAGAAGTGCTGGCAACAGGGCGGAGTGCTACCAACCTCTGCCCAGCACCGGCAACAACTACAGAGTTCCAGGGAGGCGGGGCAGTCGGCCTCCCTCTCCAACAGTTAGCTGGAACAGATGGTGTGGGGTTTCCAGCAGAAGGGCTGGCAACAGGGCCGAGGACTGCTGGACTCTGCCCTCAACTAACAGAGGATGGATTTCCTGTGAAGGTGGATGGGACTTCAGTCTCCACCTGTATACTCCAGGGATGCTGGGCAGTGGGCCCAGATCCCCAACAGCATGACAGAGTGAGCCCAGACACCCTGTCCTCTCTCCAGCGGCAGAAAGGATTCCAGGGAGAAGAGCCAGTCCAGGCCTCTCCCCAGCGGCAGATATGTTCTCTGAGAGAGGCAGAGGTTGGCTGGGTGAGTAATGCTTTGTTTGGAACAATTTATTTGGGGTACTGTGTGGGTACAGGCAGTAGAGGACTGGAGCTGTTTACTAACTTCGGAGTCAACCCGTCTGGGGTCTCCTCCTGTGTTAGTCTCCTGCCGAAAGAGGAGAAATGTCACAGACCTAGCCAGAACAGAGGCTGTTGGAGAGGACTGTATGCAAGCCTGTTGCCCACCGATTATGGGCCCTAGCATTTGGGGGAATGGTGCTCTCTGTGAGCTGTATGCCTGGGGACCCTGGGGTTGGTGTTACTTTGGATTCAGCTCCATGTCCCCCCAAAACACACGGACTCTGGAACCCGTTATATGCCATATTAGAATGATAAGACTGAATTATACTGTTGGGACACATCCTGTGAGGAGATGCTAATGTCATCATCTCCACTCACCTGTCTGATGTCAGCTATAATGGGTTTAATGTAAATAAGTTTAGTCTAGGTTCTAAAGGTATTCAACTCATTGTTGTTTGTTCTAATTAACCCTGTGTTGATGTTTATGGTAATGTGTGTTAATTGAATGAGCTGATCACATTGTCCTCTATACAATGTAGGAGACGGGACGACTCCTATTGGAGCTCATGTTAATTAGGTTAATTAGGTTATGTTTGTATTGTTAATTGTAATTAGCTCCAGCTATTGTGTTTATATTCCTGTGTGAAGCTCGGTGACCACAAGTCTGGGCGAAAGGTCATGTCTCAGCCACCTAGGCTGTATAAAGGATGAGATAATTAGCTCATGTTAATTAGGTTAGCTTTGAGTCAGCCTGGTGTATAAATGTGTGGGTTATCTCAAATAAAAAACAGTTCTGATGTACTCCAAGACTGGTGTTGTCTAGTTCTTGGGGTTCCTATGGCCAGCTCTATGTTCCAGAACTTAGGAAGCGGTATATGACGGAAGCACTCAAGCGGAGTGTGGGGCGTTCCGTGACACTCATCAAAACAGATAAAAAGTTATGCCGCAGTGGTGGTGGTTGGGGGGTTGGGCCTTCTGGGAGGGCAAAAGTTCAAGAATGAACTTCAGAGGGAGAAATGTAATGGAAATATTGATATTTTTACCTGAAATTAACATTATTGTGGACTTCTGATGGGGTCAGTTTTAAAGAAATTCCAGCGACTGGGCAATCTGAGTATAGACAATTTAACTAGCCCTGGAGTTATGTGTGGGGGTTGTTTTTTTTTTTCATCAAAAGGCTCAATTGAAGTGATGGGGAGAAGGAAAGCAGCTGGGGCTGTCTGTCTTTTTATGACAGGTGATGACCTCAGTTGACCAAATATAACAGCAACCCCCCCCCCGGGATTGAATGTAGCAATGTCTTCGCATATGTGAGAGGGAGGGTCTCTACCTGGGTGGGTGGGAGTAAATGGCCATAGGGCTGGATTCTTTTACAAGCTTATATAACACAAGCGCAAGACCCCCAACTATTTTTTGGCTCTTGAACTCTCAGCAGCATGGGAACGTAAGGTTTTTCTGTGTAATGTGTCTCTATTTTTCTGTGTATCTTTCTGTGAAACAGTTTTCCACTGTCCATCAGTGTAAGAGGACACTACAATTTTCTAAGTCTGCGTTTCTTTTATGGCCATTATTATTATAAATTTTATATCAAGATTATTATTGTCTTATACAGTATATGGAAAATGAAGAGGGGAGGTGTTCTCTAGTACTAAAACCCTTCCTGTGCTTAGCAGACAATTCCGCTAATGTTACTGGCAGGATCAACAGGTAAAAAGAAAAAGAAGCCTGAATATTACCCAATTTGTAATTGGGTTATGTTACAGTTTAATGTTTTATTTACCTTCTGAAATTATTACATGCATTATTTATACTAATGTACCACACTACAATGGATGCCAAATACTTAATGCTGACAGGATAAGTGAAAAAATTCTCATTACTGCAGTATGTTTATTACCAGTAACAGGGGGTAATGCTGCCAGGGGCCTGTCATTCAATCTATGCAAGTCGTCAAATAGCAAAACTGCCCACACAGAATTCAATACCTTCTTTAATTAATATTGTTATAAGCAATCAATAGAGCTGTGGTGTTTGAATTACCTATCCCAATGCTTCTGCGGTAAACAGTAAGGGCTAAACAGTCATTCTGTTGCACATAGAGAGAGCAGAGGTTATTCAAACCAAGGAAGGAAAAATTAATAGTCAAGCATCACCAAAGTAATTACATATCAGTCATGGGGATTTAACAAGAAAGTCTTAGATATAAATATCATTCTGGGATGACCTTGCAACTATCATCTTTGGTATTCCTGTGATATTATTGCTTATTTTTTATGCTTATGTGATAGGTTATTTTTACGATTCTAATGCAGCAGTAGCAATAGACAAATTGAAACAGTCTTATATCTCCCTGCTTTGGTCTTATTTCCAGAACCTGATGTTCCTGAGTTAGGCATGGTATACATATATTGTTTTTTTCCACTCAACCAGCGGGTTGAACAAAAAACCTCATAGATCACTGTATCAACATAACCATGCGTCATGCAGGTATCTCTCTCACGCTGAGCTACTGTATTCCAACAGGGAAGACTCCCCCTGGCAGAATAGCGCTGATTGAATCCTGGTTTTCCAGCATGACCATTTGTCATACCAGCTTCTGTTGAACAGTAAGCGGTACACAGAGGCCAACCAGCCAGCTTTTGGTACATGTGTACTGGGCTTTAGGCTTACAACACAATGCTAGTAACACAAATTACTTGGTTGGAGGACCCCCCACCCACTGCCAGGACATTGGCTAAAGATTCTGATCAAAAAACAATTTCCAACACGTGCCTTTGACAGACGGCCACACGCTGAGTTTGGCTCGATCAGTGTATGGTAGACAGGTTCACTGACAAAAAATCATTAATTTTCATTTGCGTTTCATTCATTTTTTTTTTTCTTTTTTCGGAAATTCGGAAATTCAAAAATTCAGAAATTCGAAAATTTGGAATTCGGATAATCCAAAATACGTACATTCGAATTTTCAAATTTCCGAATTTCTGAATTTCCGAATTTCTGAATTTTCGAATTTCTGAATTTTCACATTTTCAAATTTTTCAAAATTTTGAATTTCTGAATTTCGAATTTTCAAATTCCAAATTTTCACATTTCCAAATTTAGAATTTCCGAATTTTGAAATTCCGAATTCCGAATTTTCAGAAATTCAAAAATTTGAAAATCCGAAAATCTGAAAAAAAGAAAGAAAATCAGTAAAATTTGAAATAATAGCTATTAAATTATAGGTATTAGAATTTCCTTATAAATTAGGCTGTTTGTGAACGTAATGATTACAAATTTATCTGAAGTTATGCATTATCCAAAATAACAAATGCTAAACAAATGGAATGGAACAAATTAATAATAATAATAATTATAAAAAGTTTTTATTTTTGTTATTGGGCTCAGCCCTTCCTTCTCAGAGCTGGCCGCTCAGCTGTCGGCTAATTGCCAGCTCCTTTCTCTCCACAGTGACTCAGCTGTTGATGATCTGCTCATTAGTCCTGCCTACTTAAAGCTGTCTAGCTCACTTTATCTCTGCCTTCACCTTTGGTCACATCTCTGAGACTTTCTCCTGTGTTTCTACTACATTGATCTCTGGCTCTCTGACATTGGCATTGGCTGACTACCCGATCTGGTTACTGAACTCTGGCTATGTATTGACTACGCTTACTCTGTTTACCCTTTGATTATTATTAAACAAGTGTGATTAACTGTACTTCTGTCTCGGTCTGTCCCTGCTGCTGCTCCAGTCTCTGTGCAGGCACCTGCCTCGAGTATTACCTCTATAAGAGGCATGTCTGGTTCCACTCTGCTTCCCCAGCGATTTGGGGGCGATCCAGTTCAATGCAGAGGGTTTCTCAACCAGGTTGAGATATATTTCGAGATGCTGTCCCAGGCGTTTCCCACGGACAGAAGCAAAGTAGGTTTCGTGATATCTTTGCTTTCTGAGAGAGCCTTGGCCTGGGCAAACCCTCTATGGGAGACGCAAAAACCCGTGGTCCTGAGTTACCCAGAATTTGTGGCTTCCTTTAAAAGGGTATTTGACGTTCCCGCATGCTCCGCTTCTGCTGCCAAGAGCCTCATGTCCATCAAACAGAATAGGAGAACTGTTGCTGATTACGCCATTGAATTCCGTACTCTGGCAGCAGAGGTTGCTTGGAACAGTGAGGCCCTCGTGGCTGCTTTCTCTCATGGTCTCTCGGATAACATCAAGGATGAGATAGCAGCCCAAGATATACCCACTGAGCTGGAGAGGTTGATCACATTTACCATCCTCATTGACTCCGGACTCAGATAAAGACTCTCTTTTAAGGAGCACTGGCACAAACCTCCTGTACATTTGTCTCCGAGCTTTGCAGTCCCACTCTTGCCTCCCTCACCTCCCATGCCTCCTGGTACCGAGTCGGTCTGTGAAGATGAACCCATGCACTTGGGCTTCACGCGTCTCTCTGCGGATGAGAGAGCCCTTAGGACAGTGGTTCTCAACCTGGGGGTCAAATGATGATTTGCCAGGGGTCACCAAATCCTGGGCTGTTCCTGAAGCCTGCACTGCTCTCCCAGCCTATATGCGGCAGGCAAGCAGGACTGTCCCTGGAGCCTGTGACCGCCCAGCTGGGCTGTTCCTGGAGCCTGTGGCCGCCCACTCAGCCTCTTCACAGCCGCCCTTTCAGTTTATGGCATGGCTGGGGGGCAGAGACTAGAGGTCAGCTGACTGGTGAGGAATGTGAAGTGGGAGGGGCTGGAGGAGACCCAATTGTCACTGCTACGAGACACCACAAAGTCGGGGACACAGTGAGTAACACTACCTGTGATTATAGTTGCCATTAAAAGTCCACACTACAGTTCTCAAATGACCTTGCTCAAGAGCTTCTAAGTTGGCTGATCAGAACTCCCCCCAGCACTGCCACTGATCCCAACTCCCCGTCAGCACTGCCACTCATCCCATTCCCCCCACTCCCCCACCAAGGAGTAAGAGAAGGAATAAAAATAGAGCATACATGTAAGGGAGAGAAAAGGAGGGGGAGGAACAAATAAAAAGGGAGAGAAAGAATAAGAGAAAATAAGAAAGACGGCTAGAGAGAGGGATAGGGAAAAAAAAGAAATTAGGAAAGAGAGGGATAAAAGGGAAAGAAAGGAGAACAAAGAGAAAGAGTGGTACATTCTAAAATGTACCATAAGGGGTTTTAATACTGTACGAGTGGAAGGGTCTCAGGGAGCACTAAATATCTGTGGGTTAGGGGCGCAAATTACTTGTCTTGCCTTGGGTGCTGACAACCCGTGCTACGAAAATAATTTTACTGTTAGGGGTCCCCACAACTTGAGAAATTTTATCAAGGGGTCACGGCATTAGAAAGGTTGAGAAACACTGCCTCAGGAGGAGGGAGAGATTGTGCCTTTATTGTGGCCAGGCTGGTCACTTTTTGAAGTCTTGTCCTACCCGTCCAGGGAACACCCAAACCTTGAGGTTCTGTCACAAACAGACCTTAGGTGGCGTTGTTTCGTCTCCAGTTTCCCAGAAAGATAAGCCCCTGGTTTTGGTTACCTGTCTTGGGCTGAGTCATCTGTCGAGATACAGGCTCTAATCAACTCTGGCCTGTTCATTGATGCTGCCTTTGTATCGAAGCACTTGATTCCGCTGCAGCTGCATGACACTCCACTTTCTATTGAGGCTCTTAATGGGAGACCTCTACAGCCTGCCCATGTGACTCATGAGACTGTTTCGTTGTCCATGGCCGTAGGGGCCCTTCACGATGAGATAATCCAAGTCTATGTTATTTCCTCACCTAAGTTTCCGCTGGTTATTGGTTATCCTTGGTTACAGAGGCACCACCCTTCTTTTGATTGGCTCCGTGCTGAGGTTCTGTCCTGGTTGCCACAGTGCAGTGAGAGATGCTTCCAGAAGGTAGCCAAGGTCCTGTGCACCTCTTCACTTTCCTCCCTGCAGGAGGAGTACTGCAATTTTAGTGATGTCTTTGACAAAGGTCAAGCAGGTACTTTGCCTCCACACCGGTCGTATGATTGCACAATTGACCTTCAACCTGGTGCCATACCCCCTCATGGCCGGGTTTACCCCTTGTCGGTCTTGGAGGATAAGGCCATGGAGGAGTATGTTGCAGACGCACTTTCTCGTGGTTTTATCCGCAAATCCTTGTCTCCTGCTGGTGCTGGTTTCTTTTTTGTGAAGAAGAAGAGTGATGAACTGAGACCTTGTATCGATTATAGGGGTCTCAATTGTTTCATGATTAAGAATGCCTATCCCATTCCGTTGTTTACAGAGTTATTTGACCGCCTCAAGGGAGCAACGGTTTTCGTGAAGCTTGAATTGAGAGGGGCATACAATCTCGTCAGGATTAAGGAGGGCGACGAGTGTAAAACTGCGTTTAACACCAGATCAGGTCATTATGAGTATCTCGTAATGCCTTTTGGCCTTTGTAACGCTCCAGCAGTTTTCCAGGAGTTCATTAACGATGTCCTCCGAGATTTGTTGCAGTTATGTGTGGTGGTTTATCTCGACGATATCCTCATATTTTCCAAGTCCCTGGAGAGCCACCACACAGATGTCTGTCGTGTGCTTCAGAGACTATGAGAGAACAATCTCTATTGTAAATTGGAAAAGTGTGAATTCCATTGTGAACAGGTGAAATTCCTGGGCTATGTCATTTCCACTGCTGGTTTTTCGAGGGGGAGGGGCCGTTGAGGAGGGGGTACCGTCAGGGCTGGGCTCAGCCCTTCCTTCTCTGAGCTGGTCGCTCAGTTGTCGGCTAATTGCCAGCTCCTTTCTCTCCACAGCGACTAAGCTGTTGATGATCTGCTCGTCAGTCCTGCCTACTTAAAGCCGTCCAGCTCACTTCATCTTTGCTGTTGCCTTTGGTCACATCTCTTTCTCCTGCGTTGCTGTTGAAGACTTGCTCGGCTGACGTCCCTTCTGGCTCCTGATCCTGCTTGCTGTACTACTACGTTGATCTCTGGCTCTCTGACATTGGCATTGGCTGACTACCCGATCTGGTTACTGAACTCTTGCTATGTATTGACTACGCTTACTCTGTTTACCCTTTTATTATTATTAAACAAGTGCGATTAACTGTACTTCTGTCTCGGTCTGATTCATGGTTTCTGACAGTTACGTTCCATTCGTTTAGATGCGGCATTCGTAATTTCAGATAATTCGTAACTTCCGATAAATTCGTACTTGTTACGTTCACTAACACAAGAAATGGCCTGGTTATTAACCACTTCAATTCCAGGCACTTACCCCTCTTCCTGCCCAAGCCAATTTTCAACGATGTCACTGTTTAACCGCTTCCCAACCAGCGTACGCCAATATACGTTGGCAGAATGGCGCTGGTGGGCAAAAGGGCATACAGGTACGTCCCCTCTAAGAATCGGCGCTGCGGGCGTGCCCACCGCATTCTCCGTGACTATGACCGCGGGTCCCGCGGACTCGATGTTCGCCGGGTGCCTGTGATTGGGTCATGGAGAGGTAGAACGGGGAGATGCTTTTGTAAACAAAGCATTTCCCCCGTTCTGCCTAGTGACAGGACAGAGATCACTGCTCTCTGTCATCGAGAGCAGTGATCGATGGCATGTGTGTTGTAGCCCCTCCCCCCACAGTTAGAATCACTCCCTAGGACACACTTAACCCCTTCATCGCCCCCTAGTGGTTAACTCCTTCACTGACAGTGTCATTTACACAGTAATCAATGCATTTTTATAGCACTGATCGCTGTATAAATGACAATGGTCCGAAAATAGTGTCAAAAATGTCCAATGTGTCCGCCATGCTGCAGTCCCGATAAAAATCTCAGATCGTCGCCGTTACTAATAAAAAAATAAAATAAAATAAAATAAAATAAAAATGCCGGAAAACTACCGTTATCCCCTATTTTGTAGATGCTATAACTTTTGCGCAAACCAATCAATATACTGTATGCTTATTTCAATTTTTTTTTACCAAAAATATGTAGAACAATATATATCGGCCTAAACTGAGGAAAAAAATGTTTTTTTATATATATTTTTGGGGGATATTTATTATAGCAAAAAGTAAAAAATAACGCGTTTTTTTCAAAATTGTCGCTCTTCTTTTGTTTATAGCTCAAAAAATAAAAACCACAGAGGTGATCAAATACCACCAAAAGAAAGCTCTATTTGTGGGGAAAAAAGGATGTCAATTTTGTTTGGGTACAACGTCGCACGACTGCGCAGTTAAAGCGGCGCTGTGCCGAATCGCAAAAAGAGCTCTAATCAGGAAGGGGGTAAATCCTTCCGGGGCTGAAGTGGTTAAATGACAATTGCACAGTCATGCTACACTGTACCCAAACACAATTTTTATCATTTTCTTCCCACAAATAGAGCTTATTTTTGGTATTTGATCACCTCTGTGGTTTTTATTTTTTGCTAAACAAATTAAAAAAGACCAAAAATTTTGAAAAAAAAGTTTTTCTTTTGTTTCTGTTATAAAATTAAAAGTAAGTTTTCTCCTTCATTGATGGGCACTGACGGGCACTGATAAGGCGGCACCGATGAGGTGGCACTAATGGGCACTGATGGGCACTGATGATGGGCACTGATAGGCGGCACTGATGAGCACTGATAGGCAGCACTGACGGGTGGCACTGATATGCAGCACTGATGGGCATTGATAGGCGGCACTGATGGGCACTCATGGGTGGCAGTGGTGGGCACTGATAGGTGACACTGATGGGCACTGAAAGGCTGCACTGATGGTTACTTATGGGTGGCACTAATAGGTGGCTCTGCTGGGCACTGATACGCAGCACTGATATGCGGAACTGATAGGCATCACTGATGGCACTGGCAGGCATTGCTGATGGGCACTGATTGCCATCTGCCTGGGCACTGATTGCCATCTGCCTGGTGGTCCAGGGTGGCATACCTTTTTGGGTACCCTTGTGGGCATCCCTGGTGGTCTGGCGGCATCCCTGGTGGTCCTGAGCGGGTATCCGAAAAGGGGCTGCACTGATAAACAATCAGCACAGACCCGCCTGTCAGGAGAGCCGCCGATCGGCTCTCCTCTACTCGCGTCTGTCAGAGGCGAGTGAGGAAAAGCAGATCAACAGCTCTTCCTGTTTACATCATGATCAGCCGTGATTGGACACAGCCGATCACACAAAAGAAGGGTGGGAAATAAAGAAAATTCCCCAAAGCAATTCTTCAATGAGAAACAGGCAAATTTGTAAAAAAAAAAATATATATAAAGTATTTATTGCAAAAATTCTTTTAACACTAATCAAAAATAGAAATACCAAGTTCATTAAAATTAGACAACGTTGCCTACAGACTCAGATGGCCACCACACTCATATTTACACCCCCCAATAATATCATTATACATTTTATAAAATCACTGATAGTTACTGTGTTAGTATAAATGATAATATTGTCAAAGGCAATATATTGATATTAAATAAATATCAAGCAAAAAGTTGAGATCCCATCCATGGGTCTATGCAGCCACAACAATATGTGATGGTGGGAGCAATTGGCTCCAGATGCAGTAACTAGAAAATCGTGGACAGTTCATGGATAGTGGATAAGAGGAAAGAGCAAGTCACTGGGAATGCAGTTTAAGAAGGTGGACTGGAAGTTATTATTGGAAATTCCTTCAGTGAGCTTTTATATATCTGGCAGCTGCTCAGGCTATAAATGACCTATGCAAGCGGGTAGGTTAATATCTAGGGGGCAGGTGAGTATATGTGTGTATAAAAATAAAATAGAAAAAATACCGCGCTATATGTGGGTAAATAATACCGTGCAAATCGTGACACAAATATAAACCTTAATCAATGGTAAAAAATTATATACAAAACCTACAAACAGCTAATAAGAGCAGCCGCTAGATGTGAGATACACACAAAAACATATAGCATAAGGAAGTAGCAGTGCTGCTACTTCCTTATGCTATATGTGTGTGTACCTTCCTCCCAGCCAGGAGGTGTAAAACAGTAAATCTCACCGCTCTCCCGTTAACCACCTCGGCCACAGCACTGGTGAAAAGCCGGTATTCCGCTTGCCAGTAGCTCAGGATACAGCTTCCGTCTGTTCCTCCAGTTCACTGAGGTCTAGCCAGTGATAGTGGAAATCCTTCCGGTTAGTAGGAGCCTACAGGCGGCCCGAGGATTCCAGCGGCTCTTTCGAATGTCCCGGGAATAGCCGAGGGGAGTTCATCAGCTGGTGGGCGGATCTGAGTCCTCGCTACAGGGAGCGTGATGACATCATGCTGGCGCGTTTCACTCATGACCCGAGTTTCTTCAGAGCATGCGCAGACAACTGGTATGTATCCTTAAATAGCCCATGCGCAGTGCAGGACATTGACGTCTGCGCTTGCACAAGCAGGTGTCCACTTACAAAATTAACAGCCATTCATACAAGATAACAAAAACGACAAGGCTATAGCTGGCCGGCCAAGGAGTGCAGAGGGTCCCAATTATCACACATGGGGGAGCACTGGACTTAAAGCAAAACACGGACACATACCGTAAAATAGAAATAAAAACAAACAAAAACAAAAAATAAATAAAGTAACAACAAATAAAAATAAAAAAACAGCAAGAAACAAATGCCAAACACAACTGTAAAAAAGAACAGCAACTATATATGAAATAATGGCCCATAGAGAATATCTAATAATAAAAAACTGGGATTATCAAAAATAAATCAAAATAGTGGTAATGGAAGTCAATTGAGTGGGCACAGGTTGGCGATGGCAAGGGCAGCATGCCAATTAAGAACATCTCAACTATAATGCAATGAGTCTCGTAGAAAGGAAATACCATGCAGGGTAGCCATTGATATATCATGTAGCTGTAAAGAATACTTCTAGGCAAATTAAAGAAGAGAGGATTATTAAAGGATTTCAATAAGGCTCACGGTGTAAGAAACACGTAAAGATTACACTAATTATTGAGCCTCAGGGGTTTCATGCTATTCAAATTGTAAATCCACATTTTTCTTTCTCACATAAAATCCTGTCAAAGTCACCCCTTCTAAGGGGTAAGTTGAGCCTATAAATGCCCTTAAAGGAAAGTTCCCTGGGGTTACTGTCATGAAAGTTAATAAAATGCAAGGCAAGTGGACCCTCATCGTCTTTCTTGACAATGCTATGGATGTGCTCACCAACTCTGATTTTCAGCTGCCTTTTAGTCTTACCGACATAATTCTTACCACATAGGCAGGTCAACATGTAAACCACCCGAGTGGTATTACAATTAATGAAATTGTTGATTTTAAATTTCTTTTTTCCATCAGAGTTGGTGAACACATCTGTTTTGTGCACAAACTTACAGACTGTACATCTGCCACAGGGATGCATTCCCCTCACAGGTGGCAGATCAGACAGCCAGTTGGGAGTAACTGATCTTTGATATTCAGAATGAGTGAGGCTATCCTTGAGGTTCCGTGATCGCCGAGAAGTCATTAGTGGACGATCGCCGACAATCTCGCCAAGACTGGGTGAGTCTGCCAAGATATGCCAGTGGTGACTGAGTATATTTTTTACCTGGTCCCACTGGGTACCATATTTGGTGATAATTCTGATGGGTGCCTGTGGGTGAATCTGAGATTTCGAGCTTTGGGTTTTGTCCAGGAGGGCTCGTCTATCGGCCTGCATTGCTCTTTTTTTGGCCTTCCTGATACATTGGTGTGAGTACCTCCTTTCCCTGAACCGACCATAAAGTTCTTTTGCTTCAATACCAAAATCTTTTTCCTGTGAGCAATTCTGATTTTAATTCTAAGGAACTGACCCACAGGTATTACTCGTATGAGTGATCTGGGATGATGGTTGGTAGCCTGAAGTAGAGTAATAGCTGCTGTTTGCTTACGATAAATCTTAGTTGTAATCCTGCCATTTTCTACTCCTATGGTTAAATCCAGAAAGGGTAAAGTTTGTGGATGAAAAGAAAAGGTGAGTTTGATATTCCTATCATTGATGTTGAGCTCATCAATGAACTGAATCAGTTCCTGGGATGTGTCCATCAGAGGCTCTTTACCGAGATCGGTGTAGTGGTGTGTCAGACTGACACGGCTCAACAATTATTGCCGCGATGCGTGCCCCCACGGGCGCACGCCGGCAGTTATTCTGCTGGACGTCATATGATGCCCAGTCAGGATAACAGAACCACCACCGTCATTCTGCTATAGGCCATGCAGGAAGTAATTAAGGGGGCAAATCTTTCCGGGGCTGAACTGGTTAAAGTGGAACTTCACTTTCACAATCAACACAATGACTATTTGTAATCCTTATGCTGCTAGCATCAGTAAATAGATAGGGAATTATATCATATTTACTTGTTTTAAACTTTTATTTTTAAATTTCTTAATTTACTTGCTTTCCAGGCCTAGGCAAATGATGTCATACATGCCTGGAGTCTTCAGGAGGGGAGGAGGAGTTTTCTCAGCTAAGCACAACCTCCTGCCCGCATGCCTAAACTAAAGGCAGATAGACTCCAGGGAGTAAATGCTATACAAATTAAATAGCATTTTGGGTTTGTGGTGCTCAGATGCAGTGTAGTTCTGCTTTAAGAATGAATGGCAGTCTTGTGAATTTTTAAAGAGCAGCGCATTTTGGCTGCAAGTGATTGCGGGAACAGGTTTGATTCCCGCACCCGCAACCACCCGCAATAGTGTGAACCTAGCCTTACAGCTTTCACGGTCTATTTAATTCCAGTTATTTATATTGCGCCAGTTTGTGCAGTACTTAACAAAATGAAGGCAGACATTACAGTTACATTACAATTTGGTACAAGAGGAATCGGAGGACCCTGCTTGTTAGAGCTTACAATCTAGGAATAATAGAAGGGAAATACAAAATGCCCCAGAACTGATGGTCAGAGGGAGAAAGTAAAAAAAGACCCTGCTGATGGTGGTCAGGGAGAACAAAAATGCTCAACGTCATTGGTCAGGGGGAGATAAAAAGCCTGGTGTCATTGGTCAGTGGAAGGAAAATGTCCAGCATGGCAAGTGGGAGAAAAGTGTCTCATGTTATTGGTCAGTGAGAGAAAAAATGCCCCTGATATTAGTGGGAAGAAAAAATATCAGCCGCCCCTCAACATTCAGACTCCAGATCAGTCCCTCCCTCTCAACTCTCCTTTGGGCTACAGATCAGACCCCTCCTTATAGAGGAACAGCAGCCATTTCCCTCCCCCACAGTTTTTTCCCTTCTTACCTTTTACTGTCTTCTACACAGTAACCATGCTTACCTAGCCAGTGGGTCCAGCACTGAGCTGCTGGAATCCCCCTCTCTGCAGCCGCTGCAGGGTGCTGGCGCCACCATGTTGTCTGTGACAGCTGCCAGTGTCTTGCTGAGAAAGTTCCCTCGGCGGATAAGGACCCCCCCTGTACTGCGCAGGCGCAGCGCCTGCGCAGTACGAACTACAATCATCCGCCGGAGATAGCCGAAGCTGAAAATCTACAATCAGCTGTACACAGCGCCTGCGCCCTAGGTCCAGGTTCCTTCCCCACCATCCAAGTGGACCTAGAGGGGGAATAAAAAAGAGCTGAGCGAAGCGAGGCCGTGCCCGAAGCGTGGCGAGTGAAGCGAGCCCACGAGGGGCCCTCTTACAGGCGCCGTGTACAGCTGATTTTCACCTATTCCCCTTCGGCTATTTTCGCCGGATCCTACTGTGCAGGCGCAGTGCCTGCGCAGTAGAAGGGGGTCCTTATCCGCCGAGCGGAACGTTCTCAGCAGAACACCGGCTCTTCCAGGTGCAGGTGCTGCTAGGCCCGCTCCCCTCCTCTTTGCTGAATGGGACTGCACGTCATGCATCCCAAGGGGCATTGCGTCATTCGCTTAGGCGAATTCCGGAAAGCGGGGACGGGCCGAACCTTTGATGCCCAAAAAAAAAAAAAATGCAACACTGTACTCAAACTAAATTTTTTATCATTTTCTTCCCACAAATAGAGCTTTCTTATGGTGATATTTGATCACCACTGGGGTTTTTATTTTTTGCTAAACAAACTAAAAAAGACAGACATTTCTGATGGGTCCCGATAGGCAGCACTGATGGGCACTAAAAGGCGGCACTGATGGGCACTGACAGGCGGCACTGATGGGCACTGATAGAAGCTACCGATGGGTAGCACTGATGATGAGGTACTGTGAAGGGCACTGACAGGCATTACTGATGGGTAGTGATTGGCAGATGTGGTGGGCACCTCTGATGGGGGTTGAGCTAATAATCAACGCTCTGATTATCAGCGCAGACCCCCCCCCCCCCGAGAGGAGAGCCACTGATGGGCTCTCCTGTCAGCGCGGACTGAGGAAAGACGTTTACCGGCACTTCCTGGTTGCACGATGTGATCAACAGTAATTGGTCATAGCTGATCACATGGTAAAGAGCCTACATCATAGGCACTTTACCACGATCTGAGTTGCGGTGTGTCAGACTAACACACCACCAACGCTAATCACCGAGCTGCGCGCCCTCGCTGGCTTGCGATCGTGGCTTATCCTGCTGGACGTCATATGAAGTCCAGTCAGGATAACAACCACTTTGCGCACATCATTCTGTTATGTGGCAGGCGGGAAGTGGTTAAAGTGTATCTATGCCCAAGAACAATAATTGGTCTTTTTTTTTTACTTTAGTTTTGCAGCTGTTGGCTGCATTAGTTATTAGTTAGGACAGGGAGTGAGTTAGGACTGCATAACACCTTCCTCTTTTATCCAAAACAAAAGGAGGTGTTTTGTACTCCACTGAGATAGCAGGGAACAAATTGTAGCATCCTGGTCCTAAACAGGGCTGCTAATAAATTTAGTTGTGGTAGGTGGTAACTAGCCTGGCTAATTGGTAGTTTTTGATCCACTGATGTCTGTACTAAGTCTGAGTTTAATTTTGGTCTCTCTCTTCTGTCAATAGGTAGCACTTTGGCATTAGGATGATAGATTACAGTAAATTCAGGTGATGGGTAAATAAGTTGTCTCAGCCAATCAGCAAGAGTTTCTTTGGCCACTGTGCATGCTGAGATAGGCTGTTTATTTGGGAAGAGCCAGGTGATCAGGGTATGTGTCAAACAACTCCTGGCTGCTAGGCCTGAAGCCTATCCAGGAGTCCTACTGGCTGCTAGGCATTCGCGAGGCCCATCCAGTAATTCAAGGAGGAGCAGCAGAGGTTAGGCCTGAAGCCTGGGGCAGAACCACGTGTGTTAGAGGCTGAGATCGAGGGGAGCCTGATCGCTGCTGGGGGTAAAGGAGAAGCAGTTGCCAGAGGGACGGCCACTCCTGTTACCAGAGGCAAGTTTGGAAGGGATGAAGTTCTGAAGAAGTACCAGAGCAGACGCTTCATTAGCGGGGGACGGTGAAGTAAGCTTCAGTAGAGACTCATCCAGGAAGACAGCGGGTAGCTGTGAGTAAAGCTTGAAGGAGTATGGCGGGCAGCTGTAAGTAAAGCTTGAAGATAATTACAGCGGTTAGCTGTGGGCGAAGCTCGAGGGATCCAGCAGGTGGCTGAGATTTCAAGAAGTCTAGTGCGAGATGGCGAGCTGAGCTTGAGGATCTACACAGGATACTGTGAGTTAAGCTGGAAGATCTACAGGGGGATTACTATGAGAAAAGTTGTTACAGGAGACAGCAGTTGCTACAAGATACAGATTGCTGCATTCAGCTTAACCACTTGCTTACTTGGCACTTAAAGCCCCCTCCTATCCAGACCAATTTTCAGCTTTCAGCACTGACGCACTTTGAATGAAAATTGCGCGGCCATACAACACTGTACCCAAATGAAATTTTTATCATTTTTTCCCCACAAATAGAGCTTTCTTCTGGTGGTATTTGATCACCTCTGCGGTTTTTATTTTTTGTTAAAAAAAATGTAAAATAACTGAATTTAAAAAAAAAAAAATGTTTTTTTTAATATTTTGTTATAAAAAATTTAAAACAGGTAATTTTTCTCCTTCATTGATGTACGCTGATGAGTCGGCACTGATGGGCACCAATAGGCAGCAGTGATGGGTGGCAGTGATGGGCACTGATGGGTGGCAATAATGGCCACTATCAGTTACACTGATAGGCAGCACTGCTAGGTGGCACTGATTGGCACTACTGGTGGGCATTGATAGCTGGCACTTGTGGGCACTGATAGGTGGCACTTGTGGGCATTGATAGGTGGCACTGTGGGCACTGATAGGTGGCACTGTGGGCATTGTTAGGTGGCACTGTGGTCACTGTTATGTGGGCACACATGAGGCAGATGTGCCTCTTCCACTTCGGGACCGATGTCCCTCGCATCCGAGCCGGTGATCGGCTTTTTTTTCTACTCACGCTGTCAGTGTGAGTAGAAAAAAAAGCCGATTACCGATCTTTTGTTTACATCATGTGATCAGCTGTCATTGGCTGACAGTTGATTACATGGTAAGGGGCCGGGACCGGTCCCTTATTGGATCGGTGATCACCCGAGTCTCAGTGACTCGGTGATCACAGCGCGCTCGGCGCGCGCCCTATGGGGCGCGTGCACAGGGGAGGCCGTCTTTCCTCCCGGGAATTCAGGTCCGCGCTGTGGCCGTCATTCGGCCATATCGCGGATGTCAAGTGGTTAAAGCAGAACTTCAGTAATTTTTTCATCTTTCCATCTGTTAAATCTTCTGCCCTTGTTGTTTTAACTTTGGACAGTAAAAACAAAATTTCTGCCAGTACAGGTAAATACCTTTTACAGTCCACTTCCTGTTTTTTGTCTGGTAAAAAGCCTAGGCTTATGACATCATGCACAGCTCTCTCTCTCACTCTCATGAGAGTTTGCCAGGAAGGGAGGAGGGATGAGTTATAACAGGGCCAATGAGAGCTGCAGAGCTGGAGGTGTGCCTCTGTGTGTCTGTGTAAATCCAGGAAGTAAACAGGCAGCAACTTCAGCTGCCCACAGTTAAAATGGTTGCAGTCAGACTCAGTGGAGAGAGATTTCTGCAGCATATTTGGCAAGTGCAGAATCACAGTATATATAAAATAAGATGCAAAGTGGTTGGAGGGAAGCTTCAGAATGGCAAAGATGTTTTAATTACAAATTATGTGAGCGGACTGCAGTTCCTCTTTAAAGGCCCTTTATCTGTATTGCTGTCTGCCTAATTCTATTTTTGTCTGTGGAGTTTGCCTAATTGCTATTGCATTTGCCTAAGGGTAATGTAAGAAAGATGATCCGCGCTCCAGTTGTTGCTCTTAACGACTTGCCGACCGGCTCACGCAGATATACGGCAGCAAAGTGGTTCGTTCCCGCGAATCGCCATATGAGTACGTCTGCACCTTTAAGGGCAATAGCAGGTGCCCACGCGCCTGCTGCACGGCGGGGAACCCGATGCGTGTGGACGGCGGGCACGATCGCCGACATCCACCCGCGATCGTGTGCATGAGAGCAGGAACAGGGATTTGTGTGTGTAAACACACAAATCCCTGTTCTGTCAGGAGAGAGGAGACATTGTTTGTTCCTACTCAGTAGGAACAATGATATTTCTCCTCCCCCAGTCAGTCACATCCCCATACAGTTAGAAACACTAACTAGGGAACACATTTTACCCCTTGATCGCCCCCTAGTGTTAACACCTTCCCTGCCAGTGATATTTATACAGTAATCAGTGCATTTTTATAGCTGTTCTGCATTTGAAATATGTTGATGTGGGGACACTACTGCCTGCGCTGTTTGCTGCTGGACTGTGCTCCTGATACCAGCAGTTGCAGGGGGTGCCCTAAAAGAGAAATGCTGGCCTGTGCCCTAGAATTGCCAGTATGCCTCACTCTGCAACGTGATATGCTGATCTGCTGCCTTGGATTGTCAGCATGTCTTGTTCTTCATATGTGAGGAAAAGTGATCTCAGTCCCTGGCTGTGATAAAGAAAGGCTGAGATACAAATGTGCTCATAGATTTACATACCCTGGCAGAATTTATGATTTCTTAGCCATCTTTCAAAGAATGTGAATGAAACCATTTATTATCAATCAACTGTGTTTACTCTTTTTAAATCATAATCACAACAGAAACTACACAAATGACCCCGATCAAAGGTTTAGATACCCCAGTTCTTAATATGTGTATTGCCCCCTTTAACATCAATGACAGCTTGAAGTCCTTTGTGGTATTTGTGGATGAGGCTCTTTATCTTCTCAGATGGTAAAGCTGCCTATTCCTCTTGGCAAAAAGCCTCCAGTTCCTGTAAATTCTTGGGCTCTCTTGCTTGAACTGCACGTTTGAGATCTCCCTAGAGTGGCTAAATGATATTGAGGCTAGGAGACCGAGATGGCCACTCCAGAACCTTCACTTTATTCTGCTGTAGCCAATGACAGGTTGACTTTGCCTTTTGTTTTGAATCATTGTCATGTTGGAATGTCCAAGTACATCCCATGCGCAGCTTCCTGGCTGATGAATGCAAATGTTC
This sequence comes from Aquarana catesbeiana, assembly GCF_042186555.1. Taxonomy (NCBI): domain Eukaryota; kingdom Metazoa; phylum Chordata; class Amphibia; order Anura; family Ranidae; genus Aquarana; species Aquarana catesbeiana. The sequence continues at coordinate 105,656,330 of NC_133334.1, read as the reverse complement.
CTCCAGTATTTTTTGATAACATACTGCATTCATCTGGTCATCAATTTTGACCAAATTTCCTGTGCCTTTGTAGCTCACATATCCCCAAAACATCAGCTATCCACCTCTGTGTTTCACAGTAGGAATGATGTACCTTTCATTATAGGCCTTGTTGACTGCTCTCCAAATGTAGTGTTTATGGTTGTGGTCAAAAAGCTCAATTTTGGTCTCATCACTCCATTTGTGCCAGGAGGTTTGAGGCTTGTCTCTGTGATGTTTGGCATATTGTAAGCAGAATACTCTGTGGCATTTGTGTAGTAATGGCTTTCTTCAGGTGACTCGACCATGCAGCCCATCTTTCTTCAAGTGTCTCCTTATTGTGCATCTTAAAACAGCCACACCACATGTTTTCAGAGAGTCCTGTATTTCACCTGAAGTTATTTGTAGGTTTTTCTTTGCATCCCGAACAATTTTCCAGGCAGTTGTGTCTGAAATTTTAGTTGGTCTACCTGACCGTGGTTTGGTTTCAACAGAACCCCTAATTTTCCACTTCTTGATTAGAGTTTGAACACTGCTGATTGGCATTCTCAATTCCTTGTGTAACGAGCCCCTTGCTCTCTCGGTTCCACTCTCCCGACACTCCTCTGCAGCTACTGAATCAGATTGCAACGTCTGATGGTTCGGTCATCCAATGCTTCGGGATTAGAACTTCAGCTATGTGCCATTCTAACCCAGTTGTGTAGCTCAGAACAAACACCAGGCAGGCTGTATGTAAGTTCAACCAGGAAAAATCCTTTATTGAAAAATCCAGGCTTTTATACACTAAAAGTGGAGGTGCAGACTGCTGCTCATATTACTCTAACAATACAGCTGTAACCTAATTAACCTAATTAACATGAGCTAATTAACTAATCCCTTTAGACAGCCTAGATAACTCAGACATGACCGTTAGGCCAGACTGGCCGTCTTGTAGTTCAGAAAATCCAATCAACATTATCACAATCAACATAGACTCTTCTTCACACAATAGCAGAGTTAATTAACACAAATAACAATGGGGATCTAATGACTCTTAGATCCCATAGTAGACTTATTTACAATACACATTTTAGCAGACAATAGACAGACAGGTGTTGGAATTTACATCAGCATCTCCTAACAGTATCTGTCCCAGCATTAGGAATCAGTCACTATTCCAATATTCATGACACCTTGGATATTTTTTTATATCCCTTTCCTGTTTTATACAGTTCGACTACCTTTTCCCACAAATCCTTTGACAATTCTTTTGCTTTCCCCATGACTCAGAATTCAGAAACGTTAGTGCAGGACTGGATGAAAGATGCAGGGGTCTGTCAGGAGTCCACAAACTCATTGACCTTTTATACACACACACTAATTACAAGCAAACAGATCACAGGTGAGGATGGTTACCTTTAATAGCCATTCAAACCCCTTTGTGTCAACTTGTGTGCATGTTATCAGGCCAAAATCACCAGGGTATGTAAACTTTTGATCAGGGTCATTTGGGTAGTTTCTGTTGTGATTATGATTTAAAAAGAGTAAACACAGTTGATTGATAATAATTGGCTTCAGCCAAACACTAACCATGAATGAAAAATGTTTTTGTGTTATTCGTATTCTCTGAATAATGGCCAAGAAATCATAAATTCTGCCAGGGTATGTAAACTTATGAGCACAACTGTATATTAGGATACATTGCTGTGTTTACTTTACATCTCTTTTGTTGCTCTCAGATGAGGGTATACAAAATTTCACTAATGTATATAAGGTTTATCTTTCACTAATATTGCTATAATGGTAGCTTATATTATAGAATGTTGCTAGAATATCATATTTTCCATGTTGCATGATCGAATGTCTTTCAGGTGTTCCTGCATCCCTTGCATCTTCCTCGGCTGAGGAGAGACAGGATCTTCACTGCATGCCGTGTTATCTTTAATTGCTTTATCGTGTAAATATTAGATAGATAGGTAGGACATAGGATTATTACTCATTGCATTTTTTCACTGCTATTGTGTGGTATGCCACACATAATTGTAAATACAGTCTCATATTTGTTTTCTTTCATGTGAAGTATTACTTAGTTACATAGTAGGTGAGGTTGAAAAAAGACACAAGTCCATTAAGTCCAACCTATGTGTGTGATTATGTGTTAGTATTACATTGTATATCCCTGTATGTTGTGGTCGTTCAGGTGCTTATCTAATAGTTTTTTAAACTATTGATGCCCCCTGCTGAAACCACCAGCTGTGGAAGGGAATTCCACATCCTTGTCGCTCTTACATTAAAAAACCCCCTACGTAGTTTAAGGTTAAACCTCTTTTCTTCTAATTTTAATGAGTGGCCACGTGTCTTGTTAAACTCCCTTCCGCAAAAAAGTTTTATCCCTATTGTGGGGTCACCAGTACGGTATTTATAAATTGAAATCATATCCCCTCTCAAGCATCTCCAGAGAGAATAAGTTAAGTGCTCGCAACCTTTCCTCATAACTAATATCCTCCAGACCCTTTATTAGCTTAGTTGCCCTTCTTTGTACTTGCTCCATTTCCAGTACATCCTTCCTGAGGACTGGTGCCCAGAACTGGACAGCATACTCTAGGTGCGGCCGGACCAGAGTCTTGTAGAGTGGGAGAATTATTGTTTTATCTCTGGAGTTGATCCCCTTTTTAATGCATGCCAATATTCTGTTTGCTTTGTTAGCAGCAGCTTGGCATTGCATGCCATTGCTGAGCCTATCATCTACTAGGACCCCCAGGTCCATTTTCCATCTTAGATTCCCCACATATTCTCTCCCCAGTGTATAGATTGCGTTCATATTTTTGCCATCCAGATTAATTATTTTACATTTTTCTACATTAAACCTCATTTGCCATGTAGATGCCCACCCCATTCATTTGTTCAGATCTTTTTGCAAGGTTTCCACATCCTGCGGAAAAGTTATTGCCCTGCTTAGCTTAGTATTGTCTGCAAATACAGAGATTGAACTGTTTACCCCATCCTCCAGGTCATTTACGAACAAAAGAAATAGGATTGGTCTCGGCACAGAACCCAGGGGGACCCCACTACCCACCTCTGACCATTCCGAATACTCCCCATTTATCACTACCCTCTGAACACGCCCTTGTAGCCGTTTTTCAATCTATGTACTCACCCTATGGTCCATGCCAACGGACCTTATTTTGTACAGTAAATGTTTATGGGGAACTGTGTCAAATGCTTTTGCAAACTCCAGATACACCACATCTATGGGCCTTCCTTTATCTAGATGGCAACTCACCTCCTCATAGAAGGTTAATAGATTGGTTTGGCAAGAACGATTCTTCATGAATCCATGCTGATTACTGCTAATGATACCATTCTCGTTACTAAAATCTTGTATAAAGTCCCTTATCATCCCCTCCAAGAGCTTGCATACTATTGATGTCAGGCCAACTGGTCTGTAATTCCCAGGGATGTATTTTGGGCCCTTTTTAAATATTGGTGCTACATTGGCTTTTCTTCAATCACCTGGTACCATTCCAGTCAGTAGACTGTCAGTAAAAATTACCAACAATGGTCTGGCAATTACTTGACTGAGTTACCTAAGTACCCTCGGATGCAAGCAATCTGGTCCTGGTGATTTATTAATGTTAAGTTTCCCAAGTCTAATTTTAATTCTGTCCTCTGTTAACCATGGAGGTGCTTCCTGTAATGTGTCATAAGGATAAACACTGCAGTTTTGGTTACTGAAGCCCCTGATTCCCTCGTGAAGACTGAGGAGAAGAATACATTCAATACCTTTGCCATCTCCCCATCTTTTGTAAACAGATGTCCTTCCTCATTCTTGTAATTGTAATTGTACATCTGTTATGTACACCCACCTGTGTTACTAAATGTTCAGCCTCCCCCTCCCTATCCACTTTTTGCCAGGACATCCACTCTCAGGATTGAGAGTATGTGCTTTTTTTTGCGGTTTGCAAACTCTGAGACATAGTTTCCTTGGCAGGAGAAGATTGTAGCACCCTGGTCCTAAACAGGGCTGCTAATAAATCTAGTTGTGCTGGGTGGTAACTAGCCTAATGGCTAACTGGTAGTTTTTGATCCACTGATTTCTGTCCTAAGTGTGAGTTTAATTTGTGGTCTCTCTCTTCTGTTAATAGGTGGCACTGTTGCCTTTGGCATTAGGATGATGGATTACAGTAAATTCAGGTGATGGGTAAATAAGTTGTCTCAGCCAATCAGCATGAGTTTCTTTGGCTTCTGTGCATGCTGGGATAGGCTATTTATCTTGGAGGAGTCAGGTGATCGGGGATCTTCCCGCCCGAGGCTGCGGCCTGGGTGGATGTGTGTCAAACAACTCCTGGCTGCTAGGCCTGAAGCCTGAGGCCTATCCAAGAGTCCTACTGGCTGCTAGGCATACATGAGGCCTATCCAGTAATTCAATGTTCCGCAAAAGAGGAGCAGCAGCAGTTCGGCCAGAAACCTGGGGCAGAACCATGTGTGTTAGAGGCTCAGCCAGAGGGGAGCCTGATCGTTTCCGGGGGTAAAGGAGAAGCAGTTGCTGGAGGGACGACCACCAGAGCAGACAGACGCTTCACTAGCTGGGGAGTAAGTGGGAAAGCTTCAGTAGAGACTCATCCAGGAAGACAGCGGGTAGCTGTGAGTAAAGCTTGAAGGAGTACAGCGGGTAGCTGTAAGTAAAGCTTGAAGATAAGTACAGCGGTTAGCTGTGGGTGAAGCTCGAGGGATCCAGCAGGTAGCTGACAGTCCAATAAGTCTAGTGAGAGACGAGGAGCTGAGCTTGAGGATCTTCAGTGGGATATTGTGAGTTAAGCTGGAAGATCTACAGTGGGATTACTGCGAGAGAAGTTGTTGCTACAGGAGACAGCAGTTTCTACAAGAGACAGATTGTTGCATTCAGTCTCAGTGACTCGGTGATCACAGCGAGCTCGGCGCGTGCCCTGTGAGTAGAAAAAAAAGCCAATTACCGATCTTTTGTTTACATCATGTGATCAGCTGTCATTGGATGATGGTGGGGGGCCGGGACCGGTCCCTTATTGGATCGGTGATCACCCGAGTCTCAGTGACTCGGTGATCACAGCGCGCTATAGGGCGCGTGCACAGGGGAGGCCATCTTATGACGGCCTCCAGGGAATTCAGGTCCGTGCTGTGTCCGTCATTCGGCCATAGTGCGGATATCAAGTGGTTAAAGCAGAACTTCAGTAATTTTTTCATCTTTCCATCTGTTAAATCTTCTGCCCTTGTTGTTTTAACTTTGGATAGTAAAAAAAAAATTTCTGCCAGTACAGGTAAATACCTTTTACAGTCCACTTCCTGTTTTTTGTCTGGTAAAAAGCCTAGGCTTATGACACCATGCACAGCTCTCTCTCTCACTCTCGTGAGAGTTTGCCAGGAAGGGAAGGGGGATGAGTTATAACAGGGCCAATGTGTAAATCCAGGAAGTAAACAGGCAGCAACTTCAGCTGCCCACAGTTAAAATGGTTGTAGTCAGACTCAGTGGAGAGAGATTTCTGCAGCATATTTGGCAAGTGCAGAATCACAGTATATATAAAATAAGATTCAAAGTGGTTGGAGGCAAGCTTTAGAATGGCAAAGATGTTTTTATTACAAATTATGTGAGCAGACTGCAGTTCCTCTTTAAAGGCCCTTTATCTGTATTGCTGTCTGCTTAGTTCTATTTTTGTCTGTGGAGTTTGCCTAATTGCTATTGCATTTGCCTAAGGGTGTCCTGTGCCCTAACCCTCTCTCCCACCTTTCCTGTTAAGATAAATAAAATCTTTGTTCATTTTTACAAAAAGTGACTGGGGCCCAATCTTTCCATCTTGCACCACACCCACTATGCCTAGTAACCTGCACCCTGAGGAGGAATGTCAGTTCTCCCTGGCTCTGGGGATCACCATCAGGCCCTTGGAAGCCACGGAGACCGCTAAAAATAATAACTGATAAAAGCCTAGAGACAGATTGCAGCAAGTTTTCAGTTTACAAGACTTCTAGTAAAACAGCTATTTTTTGTGATTATTGAAAAAATGAAAATATAACACTTTAGATGGTATATTTACCAGAGGAAAAGGGAGCAAATAGGAGAAATGTATTGTTGGAATTTAGAGCAACTTTAACACTTAGACCTCAGATCAGCCCCCCATTTAAATTCCTCTTCAGACCCCAGATCAGACACCCATACTTAACTTCCATACCCCACAACAGTCCCCATTTGGCCTAACCCATAGTGCCCTTGCAGTGGTGTTATGTGAGGTTTTCATCACATGACCAGAAACCATAGTAGCTTTCTCCATTCCCCTGCACAGGTGCAGCGCCAGTCCAAGGGAAGTCTGACACTGGCATTGGGTGCTGGAGCGGACATTCCCAGTGCTAGAACATAGGGAGGATCTTCAGGATCCCAAGATTTGATGCAGTATCCCAGGACAGTCCCACATAATTCTGAATGGTAGGTGGGTGGGATGATTTCTGCCACTGCAAACATTTGGGAACTACCACGGCAAGAACTTGGAAACTGTGTCCCGTTTGAAATGAAATGATACCCAATCTGCTAAATCACAGTAAATTGTGGCACCTTATGATGTATATGTTTCAACATCAGCTATACTTTAAAAATGGGATATTCTTTTTGGGTTTGTATAGCAAGAAATGAGGTGTGTTTATTGTGCCCTTCTTTCACCAATTTTAATTCTATTCTTTAATTTGTTCTAATTAGAACATATTTGACAATCTATTCTGTGTCTCTGTTCTGTTTGTAATTTGGAGGCTCCAAAGAGACATAAGAGCCTTGCTTCATGCTGTTTCATGCAAGAAACAACTCTGCACTCCATATTATTTTTAAATCCTTCAATTTCTCTATCCGGATTTTGTAGATCTACTACAGACATTCATGGGTCTCTCACAAATACAGGCAATGAGAGCTGAACGATGAGGCCCCAAAAACAATAACTTTTGTATAACAAATACATCACATCTTTTGAGTTAAATGTATTTAGTGCCCTTTAATTTTAAGTGCAAAAAATGGTACTGCAATTGAAGTAAAGGTAAAATAGAATGAGTGATATTTATGTATGAAGATGTAAATGTAAATTTGGCACTAAATATATGCAAATGCATAATAGCTTATGACGATGTAATTTTCTAGATTTTCGTATGTAATGCCTTTTAGCTGATATTGAAAGTGTATACAAATATCTGGAGGGAGAGTCATTTAAATCAATTCTCAAAATAAAGCTGCCCTTCAAAGAATATAGAATACTCACCTCTTCTGCTTCCTAGGCTGCTAATCTCTTCATATTTCTTGGTCCCTGTCTGCATGCTGTGGTTCTTCCCACCAGCTCCTATGTCATCACAGGACACAGCTGTGGTGTAGGGGCCCACCAAATAAACCACTGAGCGCCGCTGGGGAATAGAAATTTGACATTCCTGGAAGCGTCAGATTCTGCAGGTTCTTTGACGGGCAATTTTTCTTCACTACTTGGTATTCCATGGTTTCTTTGCTGGTACAGCTTTTTTTAAAGATTCATGCTAGGAACATAAGTTCACAAGACCAACTGAGTTGCTGAATTTGTTCTGAAGTAAAAAGCACTTTTAGGAAAGGTTGCGAGCACTGAACTTATCCTCTCGAGAAGAGATGCTTGAGAGGGGATATGATTTCAATTTATAAATACTGGTGACCCCACAATAGGGATAAAACTTTTTCGCGGAAGGGAGTTTAACAAGACACGTGGCCACTCCAGAGGGTTCTTTACTCTAATGCCCCGTACACACGGTCGGACATTAATTGGACATTCCGACAACAAAATCCTAGGATTTTTTCCGACGGATGTTGGCTCAAACTTGTCTTGCATACACACGGTCACACAAAGTTGTCGGAAAATCCGATCGTTCTGAACGTGGTGACATAAAACACGTACGTCGGGACTATAAACGGGGCAGTAGCCAATAGCTTTCATCTCTTTATTTATTCTGAGCATGCGTGGCACTTTGTGCGTCGGATTTGTGTACACACGATCGGAATTTCCGACAACGGATTTTGTTGTCGGAAAATTTTATAGCCTGCTCTCAAACTTTGTGTGTCGGAAAATCCGATGGAAAATGTGTGATGGAGCCCACACACGGTCGGAATTTCCGACAACAAGGTCATATCACACATTTTCCGTCGTAAAATCCGACCGTGTGTACGGGGCATTAGAGTGGCAAGGATGTGGAATTCCCTTCCACAGGCGGTGGTCTCTACAGGGAGCATTGATAGTTTTAAAAAACTATTAGATAAGCACCTGAACAACCGCAACATACAGGGATATACAATGTAATACTGACATATAATCACACACATAGGTTGGACTTGATGGACTTGTGTCTTTTTT